>NC_139352.1:72651319-72686319 GCF_055883805.1 Amblyomma maculatum | reverse complement strand
ATGTATGTATGTATGTATGTATGTATGTATGTATGTATGTATGTATGTATGTATGTATGTATGTATGTATGTATGTATGTAGCATGCTTGCTCAGTTAGACGCACTTTGTTTCTGGAAATTATATCCCAGAGCAGAAATGCTTCATTCCTCTGTTTTATTTGCAGCCTACGTTTTGACCAGAAGCTGGCTTTTACAAGAACAGTTTCTGGTCAAAACATCGGCTCCAAATCAATACCAGCTTTTGATCGAAAGCAAAGCAGACATTGTGTGGCGTAATACTTCCAGCTACTCTTCAACCATAGCAGAACTAGATCAGTTATTGATCTGAGGCTTCAAAATGACAATTAAGTCAAAATATGAATTTTACTCTGCTGGTGGACGCTCCTAGCCGTGCGTATATATAGCTTGAATAAGTTCCAGTCTCGCATTTTGCGCTGCTTTCTAAGCATTAGCTTTTCTAGCTAAATGCGTTGCACTCCTATGTCGGGTCTGTTTTGCCCTACGTCCATATCTGTCGCGTACCACAGAACCAGAGGGCCCTAACGACCTTTTCCTAGATGGGAAAGCTTCGCTTATGCTCTCGAAATTACCGCACGTAAAGAATGATAGGACGATTTTTTTTTCTTTTTTTTTTTTTGCGCCCTGACATATTTTTTGCTCCCTTCCAGGCTCATTTTCGGTTTTGCCTGATGAGCTCGCAGTTTTTGCAGATATATATGTACCGCTGTGTTTCAGTTTTTTTTTCTTTTGTCTTTAAATATATAATTACAGTTTGTTGAATCCTGGTATTTTTGGAACTCTTGTGCGTTTGCTTCATTTGTGTCTTTTTTTATTCTTACTATCCGAAAGGGTTTGTGTTCATATCAGGGCCAACGCCACGGTCTCTGCAGAGGCGTCCAAATTTAGACACCGTTTCGAGCAGCGCCGCGCGAAAGCGCTGACAGAGGGCGTTCCGAATGCGGTGCTGAATAAGCGAAGAAAGTACATAGAAGTAGAACGACAAGGCATAGAAAAGTGTCAGCATAAAACCCCACCCAGGATGAAAACAAAGCTACACAAGTGTAAAGGCAAAAAAATAGAAATGAAACACAAGTGAAAGTACCGCAATTTCCGGGCAATAGTCTACATCAGGTTTTTAATCAGTGTTTTGGATAAAAAGCAGAAATTCTATTAGATTGTCCACGCCCCCCGCATATATATACATGTCATTTGTGCAGTCCGCTTATGAAAAGCTGCGTACACGTGCCCAGTGCCTCTGGAGCACTAACGCAAAAAGTATGCAACGTGTCCCTGTAATAGTTGTTTGCCTTTAGCAAAATTAGTGCTATATTTTCTGAAGCCAAAAACGGTTATCTTCGCAGCAATTTTCTTCTTGTAAAGCAGAAGTTCGCACCACTGACTTCAGTATGAAGTAATACTTGTAATACTTCATTGGAAAACGAAGAGCGCACGCACGCACGCACACACGCACATGCACACGCACATGCACACGCACATGCACACGCACACGCGCACACACGCACACGCGCACACACACAAACACGCACACACGCACACACGCTTACACACACACACACACACACACACACACACACACACACACACACACACACACACACACACACACACACACACACACACACACACACACACACACACACACACACACACACACACACACACACACAC
Source organism: Amblyomma maculatum (assembly GCF_055883805.1). Taxonomy (NCBI): domain Eukaryota; kingdom Metazoa; phylum Arthropoda; class Arachnida; order Ixodida; family Ixodidae; genus Amblyomma; species Amblyomma maculatum. The sequence continues at coordinate 72,684,629 of NC_139352.1, read as the reverse complement.
ACACACACACACACACACACACACACACACACACACACACACACACACACACACACACACACACACACACACACACACACACACACACACACACACACACACACACACACACGCGCACACACACACACACACACACACACACACACACACACACACACACACACACACACACACACACACACACACACACACACACACACACACACACACGCGCACGCACGCACGCACAAACACAAACACGGACACACACACAAACACAAACACGCAATCTGAATCAGAGCACATTTATGACTATAGAAAACCTCGTTACAGAACCTCTTGAGCTATGACGTACTATTCGCGGCAATTTCGAAAACGAAAATAAGCATTTAAAGTCTCTATCTATAAGCTACCCACAATGCATAAAAAAAGACATCTAAATGAACATAGTCCGCGGCTTGTAATGTGGAAGTTGCATTACTTCGTACTGTGAGTTGCACAATAAAAAGCAACAGAGGGCATGTACAACACGGCATCCGTGTGTGGGCTGGCGTTAGAGCTCAGGCGTTCTTCGACCCCTTCTCTCTCTCTCTCTCTCTCTCTCTCTCTCTCTCTCCTACGCGATTCTTCGCACACAGCCTCCTCTCTCTCATCCTTCTCCCTTCTCTTATTCGGCTCCGAGTCGTCTCGTCTCGGTCGTCAGCTCGGAGTTCGCGGCTGTGAACGCGATGACGCGACGCTGATGATGTCCCCGAATAAGAACTCAAAGGGAGGCCCCCACTGCGGGGATGCCGAGGTGACGTTGGGCGGAAGAGACTCAGAAGGGTGTGTCTCCGTGCGCCCGAGTTAAAACTATGCAGCATCGTAAAAGCTACGGTTGGCTCAAGGCAATGAATTAGGGACCGCCGGACATTGCGGTTGATGCCCAAAAATAAAAGAAAGCAAAAATCACTTTCATGATTGCCGTACGACGGTGGCCTAGCGCTGACTAATCACGACTACATTAAAAGAGATACCCCTAGCCAGTCATGAACTGCACACTTTCAGCATGGTCTCGTTGGTGTTTAAACTGAACTTGGGTTCAAGGAAGATAGCCGCGAATAGAAGACGGAACCCATTGCAGGCGACGACCTCAAGCTCTACTAGAAGCTTTATATACATGCCGGGTGTTCCAGCTAACTTGAACCAAGGGTTACAAAATAATATATTTGAGGTAGGTCAGTGAAACCAGTTGCATACAACTGCCAGCCTCCTTGCGCACTACAGACAATTTTATATATATATATATATATATATATTGCTCCTCTGCTGTCAATTCAACAAGGTTCTGAAAGATGCGAGTTTAAAAAAGAACAGCACTTTGCCGAATACGAAGTCGATTCTGTGTCACTGATGAAATAACATGATGTTTATCCAGTCGAAACAACTACAGAACCGTGACAAAATATTGTGTAGTCTGTCGTAAACGTCAGAGTTCTCTGTAGTTCTGTGGTACTTTTCTGCAGTTCTGTAGGTTTTCTGTAGGAGTGTTTTTATTGTAGTTCTGTAGTACATTTTTCTGTTGTAACTGAAGAAAATTCTAACGTTATTGCAGAAATTTGTTACAACAGATATCCTATCAAAAACCGCACAGAAATTGTGTCGTGACAACAGAAAGTTTTCTGCAGTTTGGGTATAATTCGCTTTTAGCGGTCCCATTATCCGCGCTGTCTCTGCTCATGCTGATCTTTAGAACCACCGCGACTGCTTTTATATGTCATATGTTTCGTGAGCCGCTCGCGTGCTCCGATTAGTTGAAGCCACCCTCTTTCGAGACGACGCACTGCACGGTTTTAAGCGATACCAACGAGACGAAGATGCGCACATTCCCTGCGGCTTCATGGGTGGCTCGCTTCGGCTTTATTCGGCTGCGGCATTGCGCATAGTCTTGCGCGGACGGGGCGGTATCTTTTTCGTGCATGCTTCGCCGCTCTCTCTGTCCGAGAGCTTCGGATCGACCGCCACTGGCAGTTCTGTTGAATTCCCGCGCGTAGGCGGCGGAGTTTTGAGTTCGAGTTTGAATAGAGGCTGAGTTTGACGCGGTTGAATTTTATTATTTCAGTCCTGAAACAGATAGGCCGCACTGAGAGAGAAACATCGGAAAGTATATGTCTCTTCGAAATACGGATGATCGATCTTCTGGTCACCGATGTAACAGGGTTATTCGCAATAAGGGGCGCGAATGTGAGCTTCCGAAATGCGGCACAAAATCTAGTTCTGACCACAAAAATGATCGCAAATTTGTTTGCTGCCCGCAAAAAATTTCTAGGGTGAAAATGCTGGAAAAGAAAGGGTGAAGGCCAAAGAGAAGAGCATAACGGGACAGGCGCCAGCTACCAACTCATCTCCCTTTTTATTTGCCTTTTCTTTAAGAGGGCCGTTTCCCAGAGCCAGATTTGTCGGAGTTGCGTGGCGACCACTGATTGGTTAGCGTGTAGTGACGTCACGCATGAGGTCATTGCTGCGCGCCACACTGACTAGCCATGCAATGATGTCACGCATGATGTCACAACCGTGCACCATGGCAGCGTACCACTCTGATTGGCCACAGCACGCTAGCGCCGCTAGTGACAGCACAGTGACGACGCATGTAGTGTTCCAGGGAAGGCAAATATTAACGAATAAAAGATATTATTTTAAACCCCTCGAACATGTTTCGCGTAATATCGAGTTACACAGCAGTAATCGTCTTGCGATTTTTTTTTTATGCGGCTTGTTAACCCTACTCGTGAAGCAGCTGATTCTTCTATGAGTATTGATACAAATTTTGTAAGCTAGTGTCCTCAGGTGGCGGGAAATATACATGTGCTGAAATGTAGACAGAAACTAGAACTACACACGAATAGAAAGCCCTAAAATTAAGGTCGTTAGCAGAACAAATTGGTGTGATCAGGTGGTGTTTATAAGCAGACGACGATGAGATTTTTTTAGGGCGCTTGTGTTCGTATATTTGTCTTACGTGTTTCTGTATCTTCAGTACGTTGTTCTTCGCTACCAGATGACCAACCAACTAGCAAAACTGCAGCACTGACTTTTTTCACACCATCGGTCACGCCCCACTTAACATGTATGTCGTACCACACATAGGATTGGTCGTCATCTTTCTTTCTTTCTTTCTTTCTTTCTTTCTTTCTTTCTTTCTTTCTTTCTTTCTTTCTTTCTTTCTTTCTTTCTTTGTTTGTTTCTTTCTTTGTTTGTTTCTTTCTTTCTTTCTTTCTTTCTTTCTTTCTTTCTTTCTTTCTTTCTTTCTTTCTTTCTTTCTTTCTTTCTTTGTTTGTTTCTTTCTTTCTTTCTTTCTTTCTTTCTTTCTTTCTTTCTTTCTTTCTTTCTTTGTTTGTTTGTTTGTTTGTTTGTTTGTTTGTTTGTTTGTTTGTTTGTTTGTTTGTTTGTTTGTTTGTTTCTTTCTTTCTTTCTTTCTTTCTTTCTTTCTTTCTTTCTTTGTTTGTTTGTTTGTTTGTTTGTTTGTTTGTTTGTTTGTTTGTTTGTTTCTTTCTTTCTTTCTTTCTTTCTTTCTTTCTTTCTTTCTTTCTTTCTTTCTTTCTTTCTTTCTTTGTTTGTTTGTTTGTTTGTTTGTTTGTTTGTTTGTTTGTTTGTTTGTTTCTTTCTTTCTTTCTTTCTTTCTTTCTTTCTTTGTTTGTTTGTTTGTTTGTTTGTTTGTTTGTTTGTTTGTTTGTTTGTTTGTTTGTTTCTTTCTTTCTTTCTTTCTTTCTTTCTTTCTTTCTTTCTTTCTTTCTTTCTTTCTTAGCACTGCAATTAGCGGTTCGGCGATGTTCGTGACTCTACTATCGATCATATCCATACGATCAATAAGGTGATAGAAAAATGCTTGGAATATAACCAGCCCTGATACATAGCATTCATTGATTACGAAAAAGCATTTGACTTAGTTGAAACCTCAGCGGTGATGCAGGCATTGCGAAATCAGGGGGTAGACGAGCCGTACGTGAAAGTGCTGGAAGATATATATAGTGGCTGCACAGCAACCATAGTTCTGCATAAAGAAAACAACAAAATTCCCATAAAGAAAGGTGTTAGGCAAGGAGACACAATCTCCCCAGTACTATTCATAGCTTGCTTAGAGGAAGTATTCAGACTTGGAATGGGAGCAGTTACGGATAAGGGTTGATGGAGAATACCTCAGTAATCGGCGATTTTCTGATGACATTGTCTTGCTAAGCAACTCGGGGGATGAACTGCAAATAATGATTGATGACCTAGATAGAAAAAGTAGGAAGGTAGGCTTGAAAATCAATATGCAGAAGACTAAGGTAATGTTCAACAGCCTGGGGAAGGAACAGCAGTTCACATTAGGTAGCGAAAAACTGGAAGTAGTAGGCGAATATCTCTACTTAGGACAGATAGTAACCGCAGATCCGGACCATGAAAAGGAAATAACAAGAAGAATAAGATTGGGATGGAGCGCATTTGGCAAGCACTCGCAGATTATGACTGGCAGCTTACCGGTATCGCTCAAGAGGAAAGTATACAACAGTTGCATCTTGCCTGTACTCACCTATGGGGCTGAAACATGGAGGCTAACCAAGAGAGTTCTACTTAAGTTGAGGACAACCCAGAGGGCTATGGAACGAAAAATGGTAGGGGTAACATTAAGAGATAGAAAGCGTGCAGAGTGGGTCAAAGAAATAACTCAAGTTACCGACATTCTAGTGGAAATTAAGAAGAAGAAATGGACATGGGCAGGACATGTAGTGCGAAGAGAGGATAACCGATGGTCGCTGAGGGTAACAAACTGGATTCCAAGGGAAGGAAAGCGTAGCAGGGGGCGGCAGAAAGTTAGGTAGGCGGATGAGATTAAGAAGTTCGCAGGGGTCAAGTGGATGCAGCTAGCACAGAACCGGGTTAAGTGGAGAAATATGGGAGAGGCCTTCGCCCTGCAGTGGGTATAGTCAGACTGATGATGATGATGATGATGATGATGATGATGATGATGATGATGATGATGATGTTCGTGTGTTCAAATCACTTGATGCAAGTTGCAACTTTTCTTCCACTGGTGGTATACGCTTCGACCTCGTTTCGATTATACCGAGCTCTTGATGATGCAAAAGCTGAGCGAATGAAACCTCCGATTTCGAAAAACACTGCAGCACTGTTATAGCAAGCGAGTAAAGCATAAGTACAGCATTTCTTGTCGTGACGATCGTGTTGTGTCGGTGCTCGCGTGACAAGACCGCGTTCGTGTTTTCACCGGCGTTGATAGCAGGACTATACCTGAAGCGTCAAGTTCGGAATTAACGTGAAATTCCAAACTTGACGCTTCAAATGTTGACAGCGCTGGTCCATATGAAACGCTTCAACATCGTTCTTATTCTCATTATCGGCCGAGAAAGGAAATATAAATCAATCAGTAATGTATGGTTACCAGTCTGGTGCACTAGCCTAGGAAACAATGCACGTGTAAAACATAGATGAGAAGGAGACTCCCTGCACCGCTAAAATATCGTGGTTTGCAACCGGGTGCATGAGAGATCACTGAGCGGAACCTTTCAGACTCAGGTTTATTAAAGCGAGTTGAGACGTATGGTCGAGTGACACTTGCTGTTGGGCTAGTTGGTTCAAATCGATATTTGGTAACACAGCGCGGAACAGGACGCAACACAATAGAACGAAAGGTAGACAGGACGGAGCGCTGAACTGACAACTTTTATTTTCGAAAGACGATGACCCGTATTTAAGCAGTGGCTATCAGAACATGTGATCAAGGCAGGGAGCAAAACAGTGCTGAAAAAACCTTTCTTGAAGAAAGAATTTGCCAAAGACCACAAAAATGTTATGAGGGATACGCTCTGTGTTGCGTCCTGTTACGCGCTGTGTTACCAAATATGGTCGAGTGAGTTGGCTGGATTATCTGCAGTGCTTTCCCTTACTTATAAGCTTCGTCCATCGCTATTATTTGCTATGCCGTCTTCTGTACTCGATATTAAACCTGCACTTTGCTTCAATTGTGCTGCACAAATATTTTCAATAATTTCAGCTGCAGAATATTATTACCAGCTCGCATTTGTTCCCTAGCTCTGTACAGGCTCTGGGAGACCGCACCGATTCCATGACATTAATCAATTACAAGAACTGGAATTACAAAACAAGAAATGGGGAACATTTGAGTTAGAATTAAAAAGAGATTAGTCACGCTTGACATGCCCTGCCATTGTTACTTTGCTTAATCACGTCTGCAGTGCTACCGTTTTACCCTTGACTTGCTTTTCAGCTGTATTACGAATGATGTCAACTTATGCAGTCGATATATTTCGATCCACATTATTTGACAACGCCTACGGATGCCTGGAGCAGCGGCAAAAAAGAAAGAAAGAAATGAGCAAATTTTTAGTATGGGAAACGCCTGTGCACCTTCCAACAATGCGTGTGCCACGCAGAAAACAAAAGCAAGATTGGTTTGGTTCAAGTGAGACCTAGGCGATGCCATCACACACACACACACACACACACACACACACACACACACACACACACACACACACACACACACACACACACACACACACACACACACACACACACACACACACACACACACACACACACACACACACACGCACGCGCACGCGCACGCGCACGCACGCACGCACGCACGCACGCACGCTCGCACGCACACGCACGCAAAGCTTGTTACGGTGCATGCGTAAATCATGTTTCATGTCACACACTCTCCGAAGAAAGTTGGTTGGTTGGTTGGTGAGGTTTAACGTCCCAAAGCGACTCAGGTTATGAGAGACGCCGTAGTGGAGGACTCCGGAAATATGACACATAATAATTACGAGAGGCGGAAGGGCAGCAATATTTCCAGTTAAACAGGAGCAACACAAGTTTGGTTTCGTTTATGGTGTTTAACTTCCCCAGAGTGGCTCAGAATATGAGTGACACCTTAGTCGAGATCTCTCAAAAATTTCGACCATCCGGGGTTGGTTAATATGCACTGACACCACAGAACGCACGGGCACCTTGCGTATCGCCTCTACGGAAAGAAATATAATACAGGATATGGCACAAATAGCAATACAACGGGGCAAGGAACGCGTTGGAACAAGGACAATACTAGTAACTGTCCGGAGTACATCCAAAGTTATGCTAGCAACTAGCGCGCCGAATTTTTCACCGCCATCCTCTCCAACAGTGCGTCGGTAGTTTCCTTTGGCAGTAAGATAAGTTTTTCAGAGCCGCGCACGTACCTGACAACTTCTTCGAACGCTTGGACTTCTTGGAGATTCTCATAAATCCGCCTTTGACTGTCTCCTTGGGCGACCACTGGAGCGATGCTTGCGATGTGGTCCTCTCCGCGTCACTTTTTCCCCAGCCCGCTGAGGCGAAACCGACCTCCGATTTTGGAAAACGGAGAGCACGAGATCTCCTCGACCGGATGGATACGGCGCGGAGTTGTCTCGAAACCCGGCGTGGACCCAGGGCGCACCACGGCGCCGCATAGCGTCGCGTAGTATGCCTCTCGGCATTCAGGAGGCGCTGCGTGTCACCGCATTCGAGAACTTGCGACTCCGGCTCGCCCCAGGAGTAGACGTACAGTGTTTTGCACTCTCGCTTTGAGCTATAGCTTTAAAAAGACGTTAAGTAGGTTTCACATCTGCGCGGCAGCTTTTGAAATCGGGAACTATGAAAACATTAAGACAAGTTCACTTGTAAAAACGTTAACTCTACTTGCGAACTGAGGTTCCCCCTCCACCCTTGTTCTGTGCTCTTTCATAATGTCATAAATATGTGATATATTGGGCAACTCGTGTATGCTATTTGTATGACAATGTATTAGAAAGCCTGTCTGAGGTTACTGCGTCATGCAACGTTTTTTTGGTAGGGATATCCCTCCAATAAACCCTGTCCTGTGCGAGCTACGGTCACCTTATTCCCACTGATTTCCTACCCTCATCCTCTTACCAGATCTTCTGGCCCATTTGCTACTTTTGCCCTCTCTGGAAATCCGCTCCGTTATGGGTGCTTGATGACCATCGTTTTTCTCTTTAGTGGAATTTTTTTAAAGCTGTCTTCTCTCACACTCTCTTTATTTCCTGCGCAAGTGTAATATTGTCAACCGGACATTAGAGACTTTAAGCATAGCTCATACCGTCTACCATCAGTCGCACACGCTTCCGTTGCATAGTATAATTTTGCCGCTGAACTTAGCCCTGCGTTCACAGCGAATAATTAAGGCTGTAATAGAAAACCAATGGGTTGTGTTCTTGAAAATAAATAGAAAAGAAATCACTAACTTATTGAAAGAGAGTCGGCGGATATATTAATAGTTATTTAGGATTCATACAATATGCTAAAATTTTGGTTTAAAATTTCTTTTCACAGTTTGTCGAAATGTCTGGATATGAATCAACGTGCCAACACGCCCCGACGATAGATCAGAGCTGCCAACCGCTGTTTGGTCCAAGCCCATTGACGTCACTGATGACGTCGCGAGGCGTTCACTAGCGCTTACCTGTGGCGTTAGTGAGAGTTTAGCGGCATAAATTACCAGACCTCTTTAATTGTTACCTTCAGTTACTATAAGCTCTCCGACTAGCATTGGCAAAAGACGTAACACAGAGAAAATGCGAGGCACACACAACGACTGGAACAATTAGTACATATTATTGAAAAAATTAGTACATGTTATTGAAAAACTCCGCCATCTGATACCGTTTTTTTTTTTTTTTTTTTGAGCAACATTTACCAACTGATCCAGATTTCAGCTCTGTAGCACCGGCATTCCGCACCACAGCCCTAGCAGTCCCTGAAATTCACATCTCCACAAGGGTAAAAATTTGTGATCGTTTAGTTGCTTTTTTTTTTCCCCTCCGCTCCTGACTGTGGCACCGACTGGCTTCCCACATTGTGACGATCAAACAGATACGTCCAAAGAGGCACCAATGTAATGAGAGCGGTGTGGATGGAAATATAATAGGGGAGGCATCGACCTCGGGATCAAACGAAAGCCATGCGATAAAATTGATATTTTCCAAGTTTGAAGTCAATGCACTTGAAATCAATGACCATATATTGCATTGTATGACAAGACTGGGGCTTTTTTGGGCAGCTTTATCCCTGGAAGTACGACACTTACTACACTCTCATAAGTTGAAAGAACGAACGAGCGAACAAACGAATGAATGAATGAATGAATGAATGAATGAATGAATGAATGAATGAATGAATGAATTATCCATGCGCCGACGTTATCTTTGAAATTACAGCGCTCACTCTTTCCAACGCATACGGTGAGCATACACAACGAACTGTGCACCGCTTTTTGTTTCACAATACGAATTTCTTCATTGTATCTTCACATGTTTGGAACAAGATCCATGGTCTAAAAGAATCGTGCTTGATACGACGTTTAGGCAGGAACAGTGGAGGGCTTCGTAAAAGGATTGAACTAAATAAACCAACAGATGCACCGAAACCAAATGAGATCGTTGGTTTGGCTCTCATAACGCGTCCCGGATAATATATTGTGACCCTACAGCGAAGACTACTTAGGCAAGGGAAGAAGACAGACCTTTATCCCCGTCCCACGGAGCTTGGGCTACCTCATTCTTCAACCTATCGCTCTCCTACTCCAAACAATACACGCTACGGCGCGCTGACAAAGGCGTGTCTTCGCTTTATTTCCTAGCTTCCGCTGCAGAGCCACAAAAAGCTGTCCGCGACTTACAGTTGCTTCCAGTCCCCGGGCCCGCTTCCTCGGCTATGGGTCGCTTTAGTAGCACCTCCCCCTTTTATTTAATAACTTCCAACCAAAAACTTTTGTCTTATTGACCTATTCATTTATTTTTCGAATTGCGGAACTTTCTCTCCCCGCGATACATTAGTGGTGCGGGCGGAGTCTGACTTTGGACTCCATCTTACCTTATGTCCCCTTTTACTGGCGTAGAAACGGAACTCACGAAGTTAAGCCCATAGCGCCAGATACCTGTTAATTTATCCCAAAGAAATTTTCGCCCTGAAGTTAACTATGCCACCGCAACGCGTCGTTTTACCCGCGAGGTACGAAACCTGGCACGCTACAGGTGCGAAAGATACGACCTCTGCTCCAATTCAGCGTAAACCTCCAGTCTCTTTTTTTTCTTTTTACCGTCGGAATTCCTTCGGCGAGCATGCCAGTGCTTGGGTTCCGGGGAGCGGGATGTATTTTTACGCGCCGTGTCATTTAGTTACCCCGTATGGAGAGAAGGTTGAAAGATTGGAGAGAGAGAAAAGGGGAGGAGAGGAGAGAGAGGGGGAAGTGGAGGGTAGCTTGTTTTCGAATGAACGGAAGACAGATAGACAGGCGACGGACGGCTGACTTCGATGGCTCCTTATCTGCGTGGCGAAGAATGTGTGTCTCCCATCCGTATACTCCGGGTACACTCCTCCAGCTCCTCTCTCGGTGTATTTCCTCCATTCCGTCACAAAGAGTGCGCCTTGGAAGCAGCAAAGTTGTGCTGTATCGATCCCTCTTTCTGCAGCGAGGTTACTTGGAGCGGCACACACACAAGAGTCGCTTTCGCTGACAGGCGCAGTATAGTGTTATTGGCAGCGGCGAAGCGAGCGCCGAACGCGTCGTCTGCTGCCATTGCGAATCCACTCGAATCTGTCGTCTGCTTCTGCGAGCTCCCCCTACCGTGAAAAAACAAACAAACAAACAAAAAAAGCCCGTACTTTGCGCTTTCCGGGATTCTTGGGAGCGTGCTTTATTACGCCATTTCTCGCGCCGAGGATTTCGGTCGCGGCCCGGTCTTCTCGCCTCCGATTTGTATTTTACTGTTCTCGACAAGCAGCCAAAGAGCACACGGCGGAAAGCACGCGCTCTTTACTTTGCTTCGTTGAGAGAAGTCCGTGTAGTCTGCATCCGCAACGTTCGTTCTGTCTAAACTTGCTCATCTGTTTGGTAGGTCTTATTCGAAATACGAAGTGCGCGCGAAAACCAAGTACGCAGTTTCGGTGACATTTATTCGTGCTGTGAATTTTTTGACTAATAATTAATAACATCTGTGGTGTCTGTTCATAAAAGCAGACGGCCTGTGCTCCGGCGTGTGCTGCCGCACAGAACACTGTGTCTTCGCTGATTTTCTGACCTTCTGATTTTCTAACTGCCCTTTACCCCACAGATAGGCGCATGCTATTAAAATTAAAAGATTTGAGTGGAGTATCAGCAGCTGGCGATGTGTGTGTATGAGTGAATACGAAGAGGAAGGTCAACTTTTTTGTTTTCGTCCCATTCCATCTGCTGTCAATGCAACGTTCATTTTGTTCTTATATTTAGGAGAATCCCCGAAGGTGGAGTAGATCTGTAATAACGGACTAATTACTTACTGACATCCACTCAAGCGCAGCCACACGTCTACAAAGGAAATCTATGGACGAATATTTAGGGGAAACTCCCAAGCTAGGTGCAGTAGATTCCCCAGACCAGGATGAATTTTTCTTTAACTACGAAGTTTAGCTTTCCTTTGTGGCCATATGGCTGCTATTGGATGAATGTCAATGAGTAATTACTCGCTTATTAAAGGAAAGCTACACAGCTTTCCTTTGTAGCCGTATGGCTGCGCTTGGGGGATGTCAGTGAGTATAGCGTTCATACTCAGCTGATAAGACAACGTCCCGACTGCAATAAATTGGTGTGATATGTAGAAAGGGTCCAGACTTGCGGCCCTGTAACTATAGCTGTGAAACAAAAACATCGCATTTCAATCACATTCTTAGGGAACAGGTAATTGGATCACACGTTGTGTATATGGGTCATCGATCTTCCTAGTCGCGTCGCCAACGTTTGTGCGATGTCAGTCTGGTTAAGTTTCGCCTGTTTCATGTTAACACAGGAAAGAGGCGGGCTTCGCTTTCTGTGTCCACGCACGTGTATGTTCATGGAGTACGTGCTCCTGGAAACTCCCCGTGTTTGTGGATGCTTCACATCGTCTGCTCAAGCTCATGCACCGCACGTCCACGTACCCGAGGAGTTTGAAAACTGCTCATTTCACCGACGAAAGCATCCCGCATACGTGACGGGTGTTGAGATCATCCGCACTGGCGTATACTGCATCCATGCGGCGTCTGTAGTCATGCGTGTGTTTTGCTCGTTTTGCGTGACTGAGCCAGTCTGTTCTTTCCTTTGCATGTTCGGGTGAATTTTCGGCACAAAACACGTAGTGTTGCGCGCGGAGGTAGCGCCCCCTATGATCGCGAAAGGAATTCGCGGAAGGGTTACCTCGCAGTGATGGTTTGCAAATGGCTGAGCCGTGCAGCTTTCATGTCGTCGGGTGCATTCAGGTTCCGCGCGGCCGGCGTTAATGATGGAGTCGAGCAACTTGTAGCGCTGCACGCTCTCACCATAGCGGAGATAGATGTGATTAGCGCAACACATAACTATCAACTCTGCCCGGCGCTTTTCCTTAGTGAAACGTTACATGGGACGATTCGGGTGGTTCTATAACTTCTCGCATGACTCACAGGGGTAATATGGAATCTGTACGGCAACTGCTTGAACAACACGTTCCAAGAAAGGTTTGGTTTCGTTAATGGGGTTTAACGCTCCAAAGCGACTCAGGCTATGAGAGACTCCGTAGTGGAGGACTCCGGTAATTTCGACAGCCTGCATGACCTCTTTAACGTGCGCTGACATCGCACAGCACACGGGCGCCTTGCTTTTCGCCTCCATCGAAAAACAGCTGCCGCCGATGAGATTCGATCCCGCACCCTTGGACAAAGTAGTAGAGCTCCGTAACCACTGCACCACTGCGGCAGGCGTACCAAGAAAGGGAGAAATCAATTCATCAAATAGGCACACTGAAGATAAATCGAAATTCGCCTCTAACGTTCTGATGAACAAACAACATTCAATGAGAACGATGCATTTATACCAGGTAGATGAGCTAAAGAAATGAAATAACGGTGTGTGTGTGGGGGGGGGGGGGGGGGGGGGGGGGGGGTTAACGTCCCAATGCGACTCAGGCTATGAGAGACGTCTAGTGGAGGACTCCGGAAATTTCGACCAGCTGGGGCTCTTTAACGTGCACTGACATTGCACAGCACCCGGGCGCCTTGCTTTTCGCCTCCATCGAAAAGCGGCCGCCGAGGCCGGGATTCGATCCCGCGTCCTTGGGAACAGTAGTCGAGCGCCCTAACCACTGCGCCACCCCGGCGCGCGCGTGTGTGTGTGTGTGTGTGTGTGTGTGTGTGTGTGTGTGTGTGTGTGTGTGTGTGTGTGTGTGTGTGTGTGTGTGTGTGTGTGTGTGTGTGTGTGTGTGTGTGTGTGTGTGTGTGTGTGTGTGTGTGTGTGTGTGTGTGTGTGTGTGTGTGTGTGTGTGTGTGTGTGTGTGTGTGTGTGTGTGTGTGTGTTACTTTCCCTTATTTTATGTAACGAACTTTAGGAGTGCAATAAATGGTGATGCCAATGTCACCCTTTTGCCCTTTTCAGAAACAAGCAGCAGTGTTGTAAAGATATCATTCTCCCTCGAGCCGTGAGCATAGGCAGCACTGCTGTCCCTCTTCAGCTACGATCACGAGTCAATTTTGGTCTGGACGTCACGGGATTGAAGTGGGTGGCGCGACATGTTGTAAATGTCAGTTTTTCGGCATTAAATTCACCACGCGTTGCCGTAACCCGTAAGAGATATTAACGTAGAACCATACAAACCATCCTTGCGCAGGAATAAAGTTAGATGAAAGTATCAGCCGTTTCACATGCTGCCGCTTGGACAGCAAAGGCCAAAATGAAGCCATATGAAGCTCCAGTAGAACAGATGCAAGCCATGAGAGCTTCATATGGAGAGATTAGAAAGGAATAATGTGGGCGCAAAATAGTTCATATCTGTTAGCTCTGAGTAAAGTGTTTTTCTATTCTATTCCAGATACAGGGGAGTAGTCTGAGTACATATTGGCTCCTTAAAACGACCCGCACGTCGTGCGGAAATTATACGGAAAATTAATGAGTATGTTGGAACGTACGGCAGTCGCAAGGGTTCACAAACTATTTGATGCCATTAAGAGCTGTTATGTCCACAATGAAATCGGCGATGGTAATAGCTCTTTCTTTCTTTCTTTCTTTCTTTCTTTCTTTCTTTCTTTCTTTCTTTCTTTCTTTCTTTCTTTCTTTCTTTCTTTCCTTCTTTCTTTCTTTCTTTCTTTCTTTCTTTCTTTCTTTCTTTCTTTCTTCCCTCCTTCCTTCCTTCCTTTCTTCCCTCCTTCCTTCCTTCCTTCCTTCCTTCCTTCCTTCCTTCCTTCCTTCCTTCCTTCCTTCCTTCCTTCCTTCCTTCCTTCCTTCCTTCCTTCCTTCCTTCCTTCCTTCCTTCCTTCCTTCCTTCCTTCCTTCCTTTATAATTTTTTTTCTCTTTCGTTCTCTCTCTTCCTTCCTTTATAATTTTTTTTCTCTTTCGTTCTCTCTCTTCCTTTCTTCCTTTATAATTTTTTTCTCTCTCTTTCTTTCGTTCTCTCTGCCTCTCTTCCTTTCTTTGTTTGTTTCTTTCTGCTCTCTCTCTCTTTCTTTCCATTTTTCTTTCTTTCTTTTCAATCCTCAACTCCGCCCCTATTTCCTTCCCATACCTTCCTGTGTTTTTTTATACCTTCTCTTTTTTTTTCTTTCTTTTTACTCTTGCTCACTCTCTCCTCATAATAGTTCACTGCGCAAGCACTTAAACGTGAGTGAAATCCAGGTTGCCGGATTCCACTGAATCGCATTTTCGTGCTTGCACGCCTCCGCAGACGGACCTCGTGAACTCGGTGTGAAAACAAAAATGGTTGTTTCAAAGATAAAGTAGCAAAAATAAAAGACATGAAGTGACCAAGGATCGCCCTATGTGTTCCATTTATGTACTCGGGGCCTTCAGAACGCAAACCGCGTAGGAGGGATACGGATAGCGCGCACTTTTTAGGATGGCATGCTGCAGTGGTGGGTATGCAGGGAGACAGAGCGAAGTCTAACGCCATACCACATTCTGCGCTTTTTGTAGCAGCCCACACCCCGAAGGTCATTCCTCTGAATCAACAAACAAGACGATCAGTATACTATATGCGGACGAGATGCGCGCGAGGCGTCGTAATTCAACGTACGCAGCAGCTGGTAGGGGACGGCTTCGGTCACACGCCGCTGAACTGCGTCTCTCGGAGAAGAAATCAAGAAAATAATGCAGGAAGAAGGAGCAACCGCGGCTAGTCGGGAGAACGATGGAAGTGTTTCCCGGCCTCCTCTTTTTACGGTTATCACAGCACATTCGGTCTTTCGAAATGGCCGTTCCTCCATTTCCTTATAGATCTATTTTTTCTTTTTTGTTTCTGTCTACTTACCAGTCGCTAGTGAGGGTGGGGTTGCCGCTACTTTTGCAACTTTCAGAACACTGCGATTTATCTCCCACCTTTTCTGCGGCCAAGGGGATATGGTAGCTTTTGTGCTCACACCTTTGTGTTTACAGCGTTTCTACTGCAGTGGGTCGAGCCGGACTACTATTGCGTGCTCCGGACCACAAGCTGCGGTTTTCAAATGTGAGGTGCTCTGAAATCGTAAGGCGTTGGCTGACCATTTCATTCTTTGGGAGAAGTCTCCTGTAATCATGCAATTTTCTTCATTAATCAGAATAGTTCATTTTTATAAATAAATGACCAAGGAAGTAAAAATAAAAAAATCAATAAATCGATCAATTTAGCATTCATTCATTCATTCATTCATTCATTCATTCATTCATTCGGTTCGTTGTTGCAAATTACTAACACAGCTCGGGTAACGTTTTCCTTTTTCACTAAAAGAAATAATTAAAGACGTAATGGGAACCGGTAGCTGAAAAACCGATAAAAGGGATGTTTCGGCCACTCCAGTAAAGGGACGAAAACAACTCGTTCTGTAGTCAAGTCGATAAACCACACCTTTACCTCCGTTTGGAAGGCCAGCACACTGCTTTATACAACATTCTTTTTTTTTTATTTACGCCGAAAAAACAAAAAAACAAAAAACACTAAAGACTGCGCTCCAACGAATGAGACTGCGAACGGTAACTGATAATCGGGGCACCGTGTACATGTTCCAAAGTAATTTACCTTCATCGATTCATCCTTTAAACTTCTTTTTGACCGCTAACCTTCATGGCCAGCCAATAACCAAGACTGTCAATGGAAATATAAAGCAGGAAACATGGTAGACATAATCTTTATCTGTGAGCAGCAGGAATCTGAATTATATATATATATATATATATATATATATATATATATATATATATATATATATATATATATATATATACTTGGCGCATTTACCTGTTTGTGGTAATTCTCTGTCGGATAACTGACTACTATGACGTTATCTCCACTTTATAGTAAACGTGGTACAACCCGAGCACGTATACGAGCATCGTGGTAAGACGCCGAGCAGTACACGTAGCCCTGATCGATCCGCTGTGCCTTCACGGTCCTTTCGTTCGGGCCACGTTTTAATCGTCAGTCGGCGCGTTGTAACGATGCGCGCAGCGGTCGGTATAACGAAGCGTCTCTGTGGCGTTACGATCATCGATGAGGATATATATTGCTAGGCTTCTGTACGATGAATAGGAAAGCGTTCCAGTGGCCACACTACCATGCGTGTAAGACATTATCTTGGCGAGAGAAGTAAGCGATCGTTCTGTGGTATGATTGCTACTGACATGCAGTGCGACTCCCCAGATAACGACCGAGGCAGGCACGTAGCCAGAATTCATTTATCTCGATGTAGATGTTGGAGAAGCGGGGCATATTTAAAACTAACGCGAGTCCTCCCCCCCCCCCCCCCCCCCCCCCCCCCCTCCTTCTCCTCTTCTCGGGATTCAAGCCACGAAAGTCATGTGCAGCTTGTTCATTGGACGTTTTATTATTCATCACATTTGTTGGTTTAGTCGATTAGGGGGTATTTTATTTCCGCATTCATTGATTTAGTTATTGGTTCAATGATTTAATTCTTTGAATTATTGCATCACCGGAGTAAAGATTTGTCTACGAATAGATTGATAAAATGAGAAAAGGAATAAATTCGCCCACCTCCTTCCGTATGCACAGTCTGAATCCCGACAAGCCAGTTACATCTACTTGCTGAGCGCAATGCGGGGACCTAGTCGACCATCGCCTTCTCAAATGGCCTTGCAAGGCTATCAGGCCTTCCTTTCAAATTGTATGCATGACGCTGCTTCCAAGTCAGTGGCACGACAACTTCGGTTCCGGGACTTGGAACCCGGCGCGAGTCACCGTGGCGACGCATCTCGAATGCCAAATAAGGCATCCAGGGAATCTGGCGTCCCTCAATGCCGTCGGACGGCGAATTCTAACTTAATCATTCAAATTCGAACTCCCCACTCATCGCATGGCGCGCGGTCATGCAGCTTTAACGAGTTTTGGAAAGACAAGTTTCAATTTTGTTTTTGTTTTATTTTTTTTTTTTTTTTTTTCGTTTTCCCCATTTCGCTCGCTTTCTTGCTTCGAGGCGTTCTCATGCTCTTTTTTGGATGTTCAGCCTCTTTTCCCTCTAGGTTCAGCGTGACGAAATTACGACGCCGTTGCATATATTTTGCGAGGCGACTCCCCCTCAGTGTTTCATCACGGGCGTTATTTTGTGTCCGCTAAGCTGAAGCGCAAATGTAAGTTTTGATTTTGCCTCACCCCAGTTGAGATGTACGCCTTTGCTGGACATACGTCTCAGTGTAAAAGATGGACGGAGGTGGTGTTGGGAAAAGGGTGAGTAGGTTGACGGAGGACGAAAGTCAGTCGTGGGCGTAGCATTGGAGTTACCTTTTTATATGTTCGTGTTTCTTTGTACGGGATGTTTGAAATCGTCTTCAAGGCGAGCGTCTGCTTTCCGTTTGTGTCGTAACGGGAGAAAAAGCAGACGACGCGTGTGTGTTCTTTGGCTTCTGCTCGCCTCCGCTCTGTATGGCTTGGCGATCGGCCGCCTGCATAAAACATGAGTGCGCCTCGGGCTATTTATCGATTCCCTTTTCTTTTTTTTTCTTTTTTTATTCAGCATTTGGGGATAATGCGAAGCGATCGTTCAATGCATGCAGGTGTAATGTTCCTCCTGCCTTTGCCGTAGTGTGCAGGGTCGTTTTACGTCGTCCGATACTTTTCTTTGTACTTGTCCTCGATAAATCTGCGTTTTCTAATAGAGGAAAGCTTTCACCCTAACTCGTTACCCGAGGCGATATCTCCAGGAGATTACCCATTCGAGCTACTCCGCTTCGGGTAGGAAACTGCAATTTTCTCTAATAGCCATAGGAGAATGTATATGTCTTCCTTACAGTCAAGGAACAAAAGGAAGAAGAGAGATAAATGAATCCACACGATTTCTTTGTCTTGGGCCGCGAAAAACTTGGATTCGAAGCTCTGCACGAGAGAATCATGGGATTTTTTTTTTTTTTTTTTTATACTGTTGTACGAAAAGAGAGAAGGGAAGTTGGTGACTCATTTCTGACGACAAGGACTATTTGTTGTATCGTGCAGGCTGATCAACAAAAGAAGTTAAGTAGAAAAAATAGAAAGGAGTCCGCAGCGAACAAAATTCCACCAGGTTGTTGGCTACGTGAAACTCTTAATTAAGAGAAAATCTAAAGCTAAATTTAAGAATAAAAATCCGGAGGTAGGAGGCAGGAGGTTTTGAATTTATTCTATTTATTACAAGGAAATGTGAAATATATCTAAAAAATACGGGGACGCAGGAAGCAGGGGGAAATTGACACGATTCAACTCTGTTTACGAGTCAGCAGCGCAATGTTTTGTTAATGTAGTGATTAACAATAATTTTCGAAATTGATTTAAGTAGCTTTCATGTCCAATTACCCTTATGAGTTCTGTGGAATCTAGCAAATTGTAATAGCTCTCGTAACGTGTTCATGAAAAATAGGTGTTTAATTCCTTACAGTCGCGACATGTTTTTGACCTTTCTTTCTGCGAGGTCTGAGTAATATTGAAAATAATGCACCTATGTACTGCATGATTTTTCTTTCCTTTCTTTTGTCTGTTCTCTTGATAACAGATTCCAGCCATGTACCTTAGGGTAAGAAGCTAATGAAGTTCAAACCGTGTACTTGAACAAAAAGAAAACATTATTTTGCGTCTCGGGTCTGGGTCGCTGCTGAGCTCAAACTTTACACGCAGGCACGTATTTAGGATGTCAGCAAAGGCTAAGGATTACCAAGCTTTCCATAGTAACGAAGGAGACAAACCGAGGGTGACAATGCTAGTAAAATAAAATGTGGCAGCTCTGGAGCACGAGCTATATGATCCAGGGACATAGAACACGTGTTCGTGAAGATATTAGAAGGGAAAATGTTTGGGCGTGTTGGTTCATCGTCAACACAGCGAAGCCCTCAAAATCACAAAGGACGAGGAGGGGACAGGACAATAGCGCTATTGTCCTGTCCCCTCCTCGTCCTTTGTGATTTTGAGCGCTTCGCTGTGTTGACGTGAAGATATTAGCCGGGAGCATCACAGAGCCGAATATTTTTATACTCAACGTCTACAGCTCGCCAAAGTAGAAAAAGATCGGATGCCGAGCGTTAATAAAAAAAGGCTAAAAATACATGCGGAGGGCAACAGCTACTAAAAGTAGGTGACTTTAGTGCACAACATCAAGTATGGGGTTACAGCAGGCAATGCCCAAAAGGCAGACAACTATGGGAAGATATTCAGGAGCAAGGCTTCACACTGAATAATGACCCAGACTGCCCAACGAGGATAGGAAATAGTGTCAGCAAGGACACGTATCTGACCTCACACTTTGAAGGAACATAGGTCTACAGCGGTGCAACCTGGAATTAAACTTAGACAGCGACCATTATATCATAGTAATTAATATAAAAGGAGAGCCGAAAGCGCGAAAAATCAAGAAAAGCAAAATCACTGAGTGGGACAAGTATAGCGACTGGAGAACCGCCCAGGGAATTCCACCTATAAACAACATTGAGGAGTGGTGTAACAGGCTTAAATGAGACGTCCAAAAGCACACAAAAATTGTACAGGGGGAGGATGCTCCAGAGATGGTAGACAGCCGGCTATTGCACACGTGGAAAGCCAAGCAGAGTCTCGGAAAAAGACGTAAGGAACACAAATGGAACAAGTGTCTTAGAAGGAGGATAGCGAAGCGTAACACAGAAATAGAAGGCGACGCACAAAACCTATGCGAGCAAAACTGAAGAGACAGATGCAATCAAATGGAAAACGAAATGGGTATGGCTAAGACATGGAGCATAATGCGACACCTGCTAGACCCAGAGAAAACTAAAACGCAAACTTCTATTAAGTTGATAAAGGCTAGGTACCATCATGGAGGCAGCAATGATGACTTCCTTAAAGAACTTAAAGACAAATATATCGGAGAAGTAAGGAAAGACAAATTAGAAAACTACAAAGGACGCCCAAACCAGCATCTAGATGCCTCCATAACGGTAGCTGAAGTTGTGGCAGTAATCCGTAGACTTAAGACGAAATCGCCGGATGGGATAACAAACAAGATGATAAGGAACTTGTATAACGACTCGATAGTTGAGCTAACTAATTTCATGCAGAGATGCTGTGAAACAGGGTAAATCCCAGAGTAATGGAAATTTACCAAGATAGTGCTAATACCCAAACCCGGAAAACCTCCGACGGTCAATAATTTGAGACCAATATCACTCACATCATGTGTAAGTAAACTATTCGAGCATGTAATTCAGAGAAGACTGACCAGATACATGGAGGAGAATGAGCTATGGCCCCGGGAGGTCATAGGGTTCAGGGAACATCTTAGTACGCAAGATATTATGCTCAGGCTACACCATGATATAGTAAAATAAAGATTAAAAAATGGTAAAGTTGTCTTAGAATTGGACGTGAAGAAGGCATTTGACAGTGTAAAACGCGATGCTATTCTACCGGATAGTTAAGCGGGCGAGTTGGTGATACATAATCCAAAAAACAGCGCGAACAAACAGGGACAAAAGGAAGAAACCACAGGAACAAGCGCTGACTCTCAACTAAAGCTTAATCACAGAAACCACGCTTCTATGAGGAAACAGAAAACAATAAAAAAACAGAACAAAAAGGTTTTGGCGTTTTATTGTTTTCCTGTGATTAAACCTTAGTTGAGAGTCAGAGCTTGTTCCTGTGGTTTCTTCCTTTCGTCGCCTTTTGTTCGCGCTGTTTTTTGGATGATATTCTACCGGGCCTCACGGAACAAAACATAGAGTAAAGGATGTATGAATATATAAGAATTTTTTTAACGGACAGAAAATCAAAAATAAGATACCAGGGGATAGAATCTCAGATATTAAAAGTGGGGAGCAGGGGCATACCACA
Organism: Amblyomma maculatum; assembly: GCF_055883805.1. Taxonomy (NCBI): domain Eukaryota; kingdom Metazoa; phylum Arthropoda; class Arachnida; order Ixodida; family Ixodidae; genus Amblyomma; species Amblyomma maculatum. Next base: position 72,663,314 of record NC_139352.1, on the reverse strand, counting down.
AGGAGCGGTGCTATCGCCCACACTTTTCAACATAGCCATGCGTGGACTTCCAGAAAAGCTAAGAAAAATAGAAGACATAAAATTCAGCCTATATGCGGATGACATAACCATTTGGGCAAACAAAGGTAGCGATGCTGAAATCTAGCACAAATTCCAAGAGGCGGCAGACAACACTGTACATTATGCAAAAAAGAGGAGCATGAAATGTTCTTCAGAAAAATCGGAGTTGTTTATATATAATCCGAAACACCTAAGGCACAATGAACAAGTGGATGTAAATATAGAAGTGGAGACAAAAGCGGTCCCGAAAGTCGAACAAATGAGGGTGCTAGGAGTGATTATTCAAACAAACGGATACAACGGATAAAGATAAAGAAACTGGAAGGACAAGTCATACAAACGACAATACTTATAAGGAGAATAGCCAATAAAAAAAGGAGGCCTTAAGGAATGTAATCGGCTCATGCAAGCTTTCGTAAAAAGCAGGGTCGGGTATGCCATGCCATACTTAGACCCGAAGAAGGCCGAAAAGGATAGGATCGATAGCAAGATCAGAAAATGCATCAAAAAGAGCACTATACACCTCCCGGCAAGTACCTCCACGGACATGCTAATGATGCTTGGAATACACAACACATTAGATGAAATAATTGAGGCAACGCTAGCTACACAACGAAGGAGGCTAGAGAAAGCTAAGGGTGAAAGGAACATATTGAGGGAAATATGTATACAACCGAAGGAATAGCTGGGACAAGACAGGAATTGAGAGGGAAGACCGGAAACGGATCCATATCCCCCCATTACCAAAGAACATGCACCCTGAATATAACAAGCAAAGACGAGTGAAAAGGCCGGAAACACAGACACGGAGATTCGAGGCAGAAAATCCAGGTAGAATTGCATAGGTAGACGCTGCATACTGTGGCAAAAGAAAAATGAATGCAGTCGTATTCAACGGCAAGCGAGAAATGGTTACAGCAATCTCTATGAAAACAAGATCGATACAGACAGCGGAAGAGGCTGCAATAGCACTGGCTCTTGCTCAGACCGAGGCAAAATACATAGTGACAGCAAAAGCGCAATCAGGACCCACACCGCAGGAGTCATAGCGACGATCGCGGGTAGAATTCTCGATCAAAAGCGAATAGAAAGATATGTCACCCTTGTTTGGACGCCAGCCCACGCAGGCGTGGAAACGAGGCGGCACACAAACTAGCCCGAGATCTCACACACCGGGCTGGAGGAGTGCCACCGGAGCAAGGCAAACAAGAGGACCTGATTAACTATAGCGAAATAGCAGCGCGCTATACAGACTGAGCAGGAGGGTCCTACCACCACCAGACCCCACGTCAGGCAAAGAGGAAGCAGTAGCATGGAGAGAGCCACAGACAAATACATACCCGAACCCAGTTCTAGTCAACCACATATAGCCGGAAATACGATCAGACCTATGTTCATTGTGTAAGGAAAGGGGATCACTAGATCACATAATATGGGAATGTGCGAATTCACCAGGCAGGGCTAAAAATATAACTGGACACCTGAGAGACCCTTCTGCGAAGCTCAAACCCAAGAGAAATTGTTCGACTGGCCGAAAATGCCGCCGGAGTCCAAGAACTACCGGCCTGCAACCTGCCCCACCTTCCGGGTCTAACTCCCGAAGAGCGGGATAGTCACTCTGTTGGTTAAATAGTTGTTTTTTTTCTCTCTCTCTCCCCAGGTGGTAAAAGTTACTCCGTAGCCCTCCACTACGGCTCCTCTTTCTTTCTTTCCACTTTCACTCCCGCCTTCCTCCTTTACTTCATGGCGCGGTTCAGGCGTCCACAGAAACAAGTGTGACAGATTCTGCGCCTTTCCTTTTTTGTGAACCAATAATTATGCTAATCGGACTACCAGCCGATCCAAGGTGAACGACATATTAGATCTAAAATTATTGAGGTGAAAGCCTTTCTTGGTTCATGGGTTACAGAAATGGTCGCAGGAAATGTTCGCACGAACGCTTAATGAAGAAATATGCCTCCACCGGAAATCCAACCACAACCCCTCCGATACCCAGCCGAGCGTGCAAACCACTACTCCATGCTGGGCTCGTGAGAAATCGATCGTAATTGTTCTCGTCTACAGTAAGGATGGCAGCAGCGATGACTATTACGATTCAGTCAGTTGACAGTGATGATGATGGTGTTAATGGCATTGATAATGCAGTCAGTGAAAACCATCCATTAAAGTGCGGTTAGACATTTCCGCTCTTAAGCAGGCTGAAACGCAGTCCAGTAACTTCCTTGATCAACCGAGCACGATCAATCGATCCATCGACCAGTCAATCGATCACTCCGTCCGTCTGTCTGTGTCTGTCTGTCTATTCGTTCGTCCTGTCTGTCTATTCGTCCGTCCTGTCGACCACCACCACCACCACCACCACCACCACCACCACCACCACCATCATCATCATCATCATGATCATCATCATGGTCATCATCAGCCTGACAATACCCACTGCAGGGCGAAGGCCTCTTCCATATTTCTCCACTTAACTCGGTTCTGTGCTAGCTGCATCCACTTCACCCCTGCGAACTTCTTAATCTCATTCGCCCACCTAACTTTCTGCCGCCCCCTGCTACGCTTTCCTTCCCTTGGAATCCAGTTTGTTACCCTAAGCGACCATCGGTTATCCTCTCTTCGCACTACATGTCCTGGCTATGTCCATTTCTTCTTAATTTCCACTAGAATGTCGGTAACTTGAGTTATTTCTCTAACCCGCTATGCACGCTTCCCATCTCTTAATGTTACTCCTACCATTTTTCGTTCCATAGCCCTCTGGGTTGTCCACAACTTAAGTAGAACTCTCTTGTTTAGCCTCCACGTTTCAGCCCCATAGGTGAGTACCGGTAAGATGCAACTGTTGTATACTTTCCCCTTGAGCGATACCGGTAAGTTGCTAGTCATAATCTGCGATTACTTGCCAAATGCGCTCCATCCTGTCGATCTGCCTGTGTCTATACGTCCGTCCGGCCTGTTTGTCTGTATGTGTCTATTCGTCTGTCTGCCTGTCTATTCGTCCTTCCGAATCAGCCGCCTATAGTGCACCGAACGTTGTATCAATCGATGAGTGAGTTATCTAGTGGCCAGGAACGAGCACGACAGTGTCCTTCACTCAAGGAACAAACCGGTACTCTGAAAAAGCGCCACAAAGTTCGGCGAGACAACTGATAGCTTCAATCAGATGCGAGCACAATGGCGAAGCTGGTTTCAATACGAATTCCGAACGAGAGGCAGGAAGGGGGGGGGGGGGGGGGGGGGGGGGAGATGTTCCGCTGCAGCGCTTGAAAGCAAGCAGCGAACAAACGCCGCTTTAAGCACCCCCGGGTCCGGAACGCCCTTCGCCAGGGTTGGGCGTCGAGAGACGCCTGGCCTAAAATCGTGCATCACTGCCGGAGCTCTGGGAACGTTTGCTGCGGAGAGAGTCTGTTTTTACTCCGGCCAGTTTATTTAAGGGCAATGCAGGGTCACGTTTTCAAGACGTTTGTGAATTTTGGTTAAATTATTAATTAATCCGTCCCGATTGAATTTCCACCGAATGTTCTATCAACCGAAAAAACACCGTATCGGCGCATGCGGGCGTCCACTGATTTTCTAAATTTGAGTTACAGAACCAACTTGTCGGTGTGCGCGGCCGTGGAATTATCGGGTGCGTTACGAGTCATGCGTTCTTTCATGAACGTGGCACTGGCATGTTATCATGAAAGCAAATCATTGCATCTCTTAAATTCGTGGCATGCGGTATGGTACTGGTATATGCTGTGGTGTGCGGTAATGCTCTGTGGTATGTTATGGCATGGTATGGTATTGCACGATATGGTATATGATATTACAGGCGTGGAATGGTATGGTTTGAGATGGTACCTCATCGAACAAAATGATCTCTTGTGATCTCGAATGGGATGGTATGAATGGTATGCTAACGTGTTATAGTGTGGGATAATACGGCATTTTCTTGGATGTTGCGGAGACGCGTAGAATGGTATGGCGTGGTACAGTACAATGGGGAGTGTTGTAGGCGGTACGGTTGTGTGGTATTATATGATATTAGTAATTTAAAGTCGCGAAGCTGCACTTTCTGCTATGAGGGGCGCTGTAGTGCAATGAAGGGCTTCCTATAGATTCTCATCAGCTACGGCACATTAGTAGGTTGTTGCTAATTAACTACCGAATATGTAGAGCCTGTCTAAATCCCAACCACGCCGTTAGAAAAGGGAGTAGGTACGATCCGTACTCCGAATGATTCGTTTAAATACAATTTTTCTTAACGACTGCCAGGAAGCCCAGCTTGTACAACCGTGCATGGTTTAAAGGGCACCGAGCAAGAGTGCCGCTGAAGAGTGAGGCGGTGTAGGAGAGAGGTGAAGGCGTGGAGAGGACGTGTAGCATTCAATTCCAAGTCCAATACTCGACTACCAAAGGCGGGCACATCCTTCCTCTCCATCTACCGAATTGCGACGACACGGGACGCGCTCCCTCGGGGAAGCAGCGAACAATTAAATGCGAGGAGTTCGCTCGACCGTCCCGGACTGCGCAGCCACAAAGGAAGCTACGAGAGGAGGAAATGGAGATATGGGAGTGGCGCGAGTGGTGTACTAACTCAATGAGGCTCTCGACACTGCTCTTCCCCCTGCCTCTTTCGCCGCCGGCATCAGTGGAACGCGCTTCAGGGCTCGTTAGCGTCGCGTTACTCGCGCGTGGGCGGAGACAGCGACGCCGAGTTGCTCGCCCGGCAAAGACCCGTCGCTTCCCGCATCAGTGAGGCTCGGCCGGCGAAACGATGCAGTGACTCGGTTGTTGTTCTCCTTGTTCCGAAATTTGTTCGCTATATGCACGAGGTACGGATGCTCCGCGTACTCAAACAGAAAAGTGCTTTAAGCGTCCCTGCGCCGTCATGTCTCTTTTGGGCGTAAGAGGTCACGTGGTTCTTGAGCGTCATGCATGCACCCACGGGGGAAATTGTTGTTATGGCTGTAGGAAGAAGGAAAAGAAAATGCACGGGCCTGCTACTGGCTCTGTAGCGGAGCCACCTCCGCTGCCTCGTACGGACAGGAGAGAAAATAGAGAAGAATGGAAAAAAAAGAGGGAGAGAAAGACGCGCGCCGCAACAACAGCCGTCGTCCACCACCGAAGCAGTGGCGGGTGTAATGACGGCCTACAACAGATAAGAAATTTGTGGCAGGCTAGCCACTGCCGCAAGCGGTGTTGACCTACCGTCCCAGCCCCGTAGGGCCGTGCACCGCGGGGGGCTGTAGACACACCCTGAAGCTATACTGAAGCGTAGTAATAAACGTTGCCATTTGGAGAGCGGAAATTCTAATAGTTCTTTTAATCGGTATTTCCTTCTCTCTTTGACCAGTCTACTCCGTGGTCCTTTATGCCACACTGGTCTCTCTAAAATGTGCTAGCATCGCACATACTGCCAATGTAGCACTAGGTCAGTGCACGTGAACAAATCCCAGGTGACTGAAGTTAATCTGGAACACTCATCCAGGGTCCGAGACCCTTTTTCCGAATGATAGAACTTCAGATGAGCCGAGCACCAGGCCGGAGGAAGCCTTCCTTGTAATGCTTGAAAAACAGGATACCTGGTGGCTTTGGGCATCGAACCCGCGGCACCTCCCGAAGGCGAGGAGGATGCCCAACCACCACAAAGCCACCACATTTTCTTTCTTTCTTTCTTTCTTTCTTTCTTTCTTTCTTTCTTTCTTTCTTTCTTTCTTTCTTTCTTTCTTTCTTTCTTTCTTTCTTTCTTTCTTTCTTTCTTTCTTTCTTTCTTTCTTTCTTTCTTTCTTCACTCCCTTCAACCCTGCCTCCACTGCTCGGTTAGTGTGTCCGCCGAAAGTGGGGCAGTTACTACCATGTACTTATTATTTACTGCACTAGTATTAGAACGCCCATTGTCATAAAAAGTGTTCTAGTTCGAAGCGTACTCGTGCGAAGCTTACACCTTCCGGGCCCGGTTGTTGCCCGGAAGGGGTATATCTCACACCTACGTGTTCCCGTCCGCCTCATAAGGGCTAACGTCCCCTGTTCTAGGACCTCCACTAACATCCGGAAGGATTCTTTCCCCTCCCGCCCGTACACCTCCGCAAACTCTCGACAGCACCAGCCGGTGAAAGAAAAATTGAAAGGCGCAAATAGGTCGTTGATATGCTAAAGCTCTGTACATACAGGAGACTCAAACGGCAGGTTTACACTCTAACGCTTAAGTATGCACCGCCACGTAAATGAGATTTATAGCCTGTAACTTTTACTTCTCTCATAACCATTTTTAAGGCGGAAGCCTTTAATGCCTCCTCGTTGTGAGCAGGAGTTGTCGACATAAATGTCACGCTTGCGAATTTCAAACGGGGCCAATTGCACTTTGGCTAGTAACCATGCAACCAAATAAATGGATTATATAGTGATGCTCCAAGTAAGTGGGATTGAGTTTAGTTAACCCTTTACTGCACGATTTTTTATTTTATAATAATATTAATTCAGGACATGCAGCGAGCCATGAAAATCACTATATGCACATTGAAATTTGATTCACTGGTTATGTACATTTTTTATTGGCACAAAAATGGTATGTTGCATATTTGCAACAATGTGCACAATGACAGCACCTTACAAAGTTGAACACCGTTCTTGATGACAATGAAATACAAATAACGACTACTGAATCAAACAGAATAAAACTGTCATTTTGACGTGTGGTACAAGAGAAAGCAATTGCTCTTGTTTGTAGAGCAGAGGTGGGTGCCACACTTGGCACAGTAGCTCATACAGATACCGGTGCACTTCGGAAATTTGCAGCGCTGCTTCTTTTGGCTCCAAAGAACCCAGTGACCCACCTGAAAGAATACAAGCAATTTTTACCATTGAAACAATGCATGATTGTTTAGAAATTATACCTCATCTAGCCGAACATCCTGCGTAGGAGTGGGTGTCGTCGGCCCCTCTTCTTCTTCTCCTCAATGGCTTGTTCAATGGATTCGTTGCTTGGTCTTCCCCTTTTCTTCTGCTGTTTTTTCCCTGCCTTGCAGAGTGAAGTAGCCAGATCCATTTTGAATTCTGCCAAGGGAAGAATCCTTGTTGCGGGCTCAGAAGGGTTATTTATGGAATTGCTCCTGTACAGTAGCCAAGCATTCACAGTAGTCAAATCGAGAATGTGGAGGAAGATGCGAAAATAATATCTTTTCGACCGCAAATAGGGACGGTAGAGCGAAATAAGGGAGTCCAAAAGATCAACCCCTCCCATGTGCTTGTTATACACCGATATCACAGAGGGGCATGGAATGTCAGTGCGCTCCTTCCTCTGTCGGTCATATCTTGATGCCTTTGAAACAGGCAAGAGGAAAGCAAGGTCACTGCTCTATTGTCTTGCCATCTGACACATGACAGTTCAACACCTCGAACGTCCGCAACCCGCTCCTCAATGTGGCCTCTACCTTTTTTCTTCATCTCCTGTTCCGAAGGCATGCTGACTCCGGGGACACGGTTGACTCGCACAGTGCCAATACAGTGTATACCCTCTTGTTCCAGATATACCTGCAAGCTTGGGCAGTTGAAGTAATTGTCAAAGTAAACCTTGTGATGAATGCCCCTCGGAATCATGCGGCACAATCGCACAACAACATTTCCACTAGCCCCACAGTCAGGCTCTCCTGGAATCCTTGGTGCAGCGTTTTCCTTCCCAGTGTAGACTTCCAGTTTGTATGAGAAGCCACTCACACCCGAAAGTACAAATATTTTGTAGCCCCATTTTTTAGGGCTTCTTTGGGCAGTACTGCTTGAGGGAGCTTCGGCCTTTGAAATGTACGATCTGTTCGTCGATCGACAAATGTTCTTCAAGGGGTATCAATGACAGCTGTTTGTTGATAGCATCAACCAGCGGGCGAACTTTTGCTAGCCGATCTCGTCCTGGGTCATGTTTTGGGCCTAGTGTAGCATTGTCGACAAAGTGAATATGATGCTTCAGTTTTTCAAATCGAGCTAGAGGAAAGGTATCAGCTACCTGACTGACCCTGGTCGCTGCACTCCAGTACCATCTTGTGTTTTTCATCTGAATAATTGACATCCACATGGCGGTTCCAATAAATATTTCGATTTCGTCTGTATTTGTGCAAAGTGGCTGGTTCACGTCTTTCTGAAGCGCGAACAAATTACTTTGGTCCGCTATTAGGGACATCAGTGAATTTGGGAAGAGAAACTTGAAATACTGCAGTGGTGTTGAAAGATCAGTAAGTTCTTCTGGAAGTTCACTTATTCCAGCGAATTTGACTTCCTGTGGATCTCTCATCAAGTTCGCTTTCCTCCAAATGACTCTATCATTAGCTCCACTAGACGGTTTTTGTGTCGTAGAGTTGTGAGTAAATTTGCCTCCTCATCAGAGTGCGCACTTGAATCACTGCCACTGTCAATGAGGCTTCCATGTGGTTGAATATCTGAAGCATGAAAAAATTGAGTCTTTTGTAACGAAATTCGCATGAAAACAGAGCAAATGAATACTTCAATGAATTAAAAAAATTGTATTCTACGAACAAAAATGTTCTCCAAGAAAAGAACTTACATTCAGGGTCATCATCGCTTCCAGAAAGGTCACTTTCTTCACTTTCTGAAGGAACTGCTCGGCCATAGAAGGTTTTAGGATCCATCGCTTGTCCTGACACCAAAAACAACCAAGGTGCACGTTGTTGCATATATGCAACATACCAACTTCATTGCGTAAGAAACAAAATATTCTAATATACGAACATTTTTCGCCTTGTACAGATTAATAACTATACGTAGTAAAGCCTAAATAATTTCATTACACAGTATCCAGTTCAAAAACGCATATAAAATAGCAAAAACTTACCTTTGTTACTGCACGTGAGCTCGCGAAGCATCCACCGTGTTTGTTTTGCCAGTGATTCCTCTCGATCATCACAGATGGCAGCACACGATGGCGCGTATTTCAAACCAATGTTGCAGAAATGCAACAACAAGCACAGGGAGATCCAACTCTGACCGCCTTTTGTTTTTAAAGCCATTTATGGACATGTTGCATATATGCAACATTGTGCAGTAAAGGGTTAATTAGATTTAACTAATTAGTTCTAATTAATCATTAATTTCCTGAATATAGACGTAACCAAGTGAGGGTGCACTTACAATTGAGCGAAGTGATAGTCAATTACACTAATTAGCTAATTAGCAGAATAATGATAATCAGGCAATTGATTATAGGCAATCAGTAAAAGTTTACGCTGACTGAATTTGTACTTTGGATTGCCGGTAATAACAACATCAGCCAAATAGAGCCCTATTCAACCACAAACAGTCTCGCAGTCAATAATAATAATAATAATAATAATAATAATAATAATAATAATAATAATAATAATAATAATAATAATAATAATAATAATAATAATAATAATAATAGTCAGGAAAGGCATCCGCCTTGAAGCACTCTAGTGCGCCAAAGTGCCCCTGAATTTTTTCTTCTCATGATGGAACATTATGTGAGTGAAAATTCCCACAAACCATATCTTCTTTCGTTTCGCCTCCATCGAAGCGCAGCCGCCGAGGTCGGGTTCGCTTCGATGGAGGCGAAACGAAAGTGGCGTCCGTGTGCTGTGCGATGTCAGCACACGTTAAATATCCCCAGGTGGTCGAAATTACTCCGTAGCCCTCCACTACGGCTCCCCTTTCTCTCTTTCCACTTTCACTCCCACCTTCATCCCTTCCCTTACGGCGCGGTTCAGGTGTCCACATAGCAAGTGTGACAGATACTGCGCCTTTCCCTTCCTATGAACCAATTAATAATAATAATAATAATGCACAGTGCAGACAAGAGCTAGTTTAGTCATTTTTGACATGATTTAGTGATTACCTCTCAGATATGCTTCCAGTTTTCTGGTCTTTGAAGCGGCTGTTCCACTGTAGATTATTTCCCTCCAAAGCTGGTCTGTGTGCGTAACTAGTTTGTACGCATGATTTGGTGAAAATCACTTTAACAAATGCCCTGCTTACAAGCGGCCGCCTCGTTTAGACAGGTGGCTGTGTGTTGTCGTTCTGTTGTGACCCAACCCCGCATGGCCATGTAAAAGCCCTCTGTAGGATTTGTAACATCCGCAGATATCCCCGAGCCAAAACAAGTCGATGACGAAGGCAAGGGGAAAAAAGGAAAGAAAAAAATGGGATACCAAAAACCAAGGAGGGAGAAAAATAGGATAGGAGAAAAAGACGGAAGAAAAAATAGCGATAAACGGGGAACATGACGGCTGTCTCCCATTGTTTCAGCTAAGCCGTAACTCAGCGTAACCATAACCAGCCTTTTTAGTTTTCGTCTGCGTTTGTTGCGCTATTTCTGGACCAGAGGAGGAGGAAGAACATTTATTTCCGCCGAATATGGTGCAGCAGCCACCTACGGGTCCGCACGCAGGCGTCCGGGGAGGCGGTCTGTCGCACCGCGGCCAGAGGACACCCGGCCTCGTCTTCTAGGTTGCCTTTTAACGAATACAGTTGCCGTCTTCTGTCAGCTTGCTCCTACCTCCCCCTTTCCCCTTCCCTGTGTGTACACTCCTACCTTGTACAAATCGGTTGATGAAGTGCTACATTGTTCGTATGTTGTCCTTCGCTCAGATAGGACATGTAACTGAATTATTGTAATGACCTTACTATATTAAGGTGAAAGCCTTCCTAGGCTCATAGAACGAAATCTCGTGCGAGAGATCTGTCATATTCCGCGAGATTCCACGAGATAAGTTCCTTGTTTAACGTTCTTGCCATCTGCAATGCCACACTTGAACGTGCGCTAAGGACGCCACGCGACAGGAGTGATGGTGTGCCGTCCAGACACACTCACCGGAGAAAGTGAGGCAGATGCTGCTCCTTTCCTTTCCTGTAAACCAATTATAATTATATGTAGCACTATAACGAACGTCGATAAGAGGCAAATGATTGGAGAGGAAGAGTAGGCTTTCGCTATTCTCCTCTTAAGATACATTTTATTATATTCCCCGCAATTTGTAACGAAAGTAATTATCTTTGTGGTCTGGTAATTTAGTAATGTACATACATTGCTTTAGGGCAGTAATGCGTCCATGCGTACCACCGAGCTCGCCCAACAGCGCCAGCTCATTTTGCGCGCATTGGAGGCCGCAGAGTCCCAAGGGATCCCTGCTGACCTTCTCTAAGCAGTGCAACCAGTCTTTCGGCTGGTTCCCCTTCTTTGGGAGTAAATAAAGAGTTTATCATCATCATCATCGCTGTAGCTTCGGCTAAGACGCAGTGGTGTCTGGTTATACGCGCCGTCACCGGGCGAGGGTGGGAGGAGACAGGCGGAAAAGTCCAGGACGTGAACAATTCCGTGTGCAAAGTGATGTGCTCAAGTCTTAGGATCATGAAACAATAGATAACTTGCTTCGGGGGTTTCAAACGGTAAAGACACCTTCGGACCCTTCGGACCAGCAAGGCACAGGGTTCGCCGCTCGTTTCTGTGTTCAGCGCAACAAAAATGACGTGCGCTCGACCAGGCTACAGTTTTTATTGTTTTATTGCCATTTTCCTATATCTGTAATGGCGCGTGCTGTAGGAAAGAGAGAATCTTTGGAGGGAACTTGGCGAGAAACGAAGGAATGCGTCTGGCGAAAGGTTGTTTTGTTTGCTACGTTTACATAGGACAGTAATTGATAGTGTAATTTAATTACATTTTCAGAAATGTAATTAGTAATTTAATTTAAATTCTTCCCTAAAGTAATTTTGCCATGCATGCTTTCTGCACACGTCGATAAGTTACTTTTTTTACCTTATTTCTTTCAAAACCCTCTCCGCCTGCAAATTTTGAACCAAACTGGGCGGCTGCTTTTGGGACGAAAACGGTGCGCGCTAAACGATCGATTAACGATCCAGAGAGCGGGCTCACACACAATCCACAATTCGCAAGCATTTCGCGCAATACGTAGGGGAAATGCAGTAGCAG
>NC_139352.1:72435286-72651219 GCF_055883805.1 Amblyomma maculatum | reverse complement strand
CGCGACGCTACTCTTCCATCCATAACACTGGCTTTTCTCATTTCATTCTTAATTATCGTCTTTTCTCTCCTCGCACATGAAGGCTCGCGTTAAAACGGCAATAAAGAATCATCTTTAGAACACGGTGTTCTCTCGTGCTTCACTAAAACATAACCCGCGAGATTTGCTTCGAGAGTGTGTATACGTGGCCGGGCTCCGTGTCTGCCGCTGATTAAAACGTGTCTGTGGCAGCTTTCTCTTTCTCTGGTTCGATGTTAGAACCCCGAAAAAACCTCATAGACTTCGAGAGGGGATTTGCCGGGATGAAGCAACTCATTTGGGGAGGCCTGTTGGAAGACACAGGCTTATCCCGTCATTCGCGCCGCTGTCTACACGGTAGCTGGCCTGATATCCGTCGGAAAAGCAAGATGCCTGTTTGTAGTTCACTGTTGTAGTTGCCTCAAGAAAAGCCGATGCCCCGCCCTGTCAACTCCTCTCCCTCTGCACCTATATCATCAAAAGAGAAGAGGGAGACAATATCAAATCGTTCTTCGGGGCAGGGGTCGGGAGGGTTGGAATGAGTGGAAATAAGAGGGCGAATTTCATCATGTTTATATTATATATATATATAATATATATATATATATATATATATATATATATATATATATATATATATATATATATATATATATATATACCGTGTGTCCCAGCTAACTTGAACCAAGGGTTACAAAATAATATATTTGAGGTAGGTCAGTGAAACCAATTGCATACAACTGCCAGCCTGTTGCGCACTACAGGCAATCTTTTGTGTTACAATTACTTAATTAGCTAATTATGTTCATTTCTCTAATTTAATAAATATCGACTTGAGACCAAACATGTGAATTGGAAACTTGTAGAGCATCCCTTCAGAAACCCCCATTCCATTAATTGCGATAATGAAGTATCACGTGTATCTTTTTTTCCGGGCTCAAAAGAAAGCCCGCGAAATACAAATAATACCACGTGACTAGCGCATTGTGAGCGCCGCGATTGTGGTGCTCTCAGTCGCGTGGTTTGAGCGAACGAAATCAGCTGCGGCCGTGACCCGATGGTCCCGTTGCAGCGGCAGGCAGAAATGTTTGGCGATGGTTCGAGCGAGCTCGAGCTCGCCCGTCGCCACCGCGATTTTGGCCAGACCTGCGCACCGCAGCAGCCTACATCACCACAGGCGGATGACGATAAAGAACCGGCAAATGAAGGTGCAGCGCTAACTTTAGTCGAGTCACAATGATGTCATCTCGCCCCTTTACCCAAGCATGTATGCGCAGATACAAGTGGCTGATACCTTATCGCTCATCCGTTTGTCGTGGCGTTCGGCGCTGGATGGGAGAGAAGGAGGCCTTGTTAAGAATCTCGGTGGTGTCGGCTCGCCGCTCTCGCTGCTACTAACCGTCACGTGGGCCGGCTGTCTGAACGGGCGAAGAGAGCCATCGCAGGCATATCGGCCTGCCGCTTTAACGGGGCCAAGAAGACACGGCCGCAGCTAATATATATATATATAAATATATATATATATATATATATATATATATATATATATATAATATATATATATATATATATATATATATATATATATATAATATATACTATATATATACTATAATTATATATATATATTACAACGGGTAGGAGGTTGCGGTCTTATTATTAGATTTCATTGTAAAATGCGTTCGAGTGCGGTTAAACTATATAAATGGCATGGTTAACATCGCAAGCGTAGAAGCGAGGCTACATGACTCATGGCTATAGTTGCTTTGGCGACCGGACTAGGGGAAACAAAGAATATGAGAAATTGCCAGTTGAAGAAACAAAATACATCGGATGCACAAAGAGGACACCGGGGCGGGCGGGGTGCTGTAGGAGAGAGACCTTCTCGAGACGAACTTGTCAGTGGGCCCAGCGACTGTGGAGGGCAAGGGATGGAGGACAGACGTTACAAACAGCCTCCTCTTATATTTGAGTGAGACAAATTAAAGACAATAAAGTTGCAGATCACAGCGTGAAACGGAGCCAGTGGCTGTGTTCTTTAAGAACTTTCAAAATACAAACGTCCTCGACTGGTTGTCTGCGTATGTCTTAATGCATCTGCGCGTCTCTTAGGCGCCTCTGATTTCCGCTTTCCTCCTTTTTTTTTTTTTTTTTTTTTTTAGAAAGAAACTGGGAGAAATATAGTGAAATAAGTCGTCCGCTTATACACGAGTAAACGCGATATTTTCTAAAAAGAGAATTATCTGCTTCCTTGTATTTTTAGTTCCGATGCCACTAGCAGCTTAGTGGGTTTTACGCTTTAGTCCCCTTTTTTTTATACTTTACTTTGCTCTCGTTGCTTTCTTCTCTTTTCTGTACATCGCTCCTATAGGTCACACAGGAGTCTTCCTTCTTTTTTCTTTTTTTTTTTTTGCGAGGTCTTTTTTTAATGGCTCGAGATGCAAGTGCGTTAGCTTAACTAGTTTTTCATTTGCGTCCGCCACGTATTTCCAGTTCCGCGTGAGGGACCCAGACGGCGGCGCTCTTAAGAAAGGAACTCGTGGAACGGAGCCAAAAAAGCGCGCGGGGCGCGTCCTGCTCTGGTCGAATTAAAACGCTGTAAAAGCGGGCGCTCGCGCGCGCAAGATGACAGCACGAAATGCGCTCCGCGTTCCAGTAAGTCAAAGATGCGCTGGTTGGAGGAAGTCCCGGGAGGGAGAATGGAACAGAAGCAAGAAGACTGGAAGATAAAAAACAAACAAACAATGATATAGGATGAAAACTGACTCGATGGAGATACTATTAGTACCCAAAAAAACAAGCAATGGAAACATGGTGGGCTTAGTCTACGAACAATGAAGTTCTCGGTGTTTCGATGTTTCCTTGTCTTTGAATTCGGAATTGCTCGAAGTCCCTAATATTTTGCACACTCCTAATGAAGGTCTTTCTCCGGATTCCGGTATTCACGATGGTTATAGGAAAAACTTGAAGGAGGTTTAAGCTTTGCCTTAACAATAAAACGTGATAACCCATTTTCCTTTTTTACTCGTTGTTTTACCATTATGTCAAACACAGCACAACTCATTCTCTAGGCCGCCACATTCTGTTCAGCGATTAATTTTAAAGTCAGCATTGACTGGCGGGAAGCCAACGCAGGCAGCGATATCCAGTGGGCTGCCGGGTTAAGCAAAATACTTTGTTAATAAAGATGTTTTCAATCAATCAATCAATCAATCAATCAATCAATCAATCAATCAATCAATCAATCAATCAATCAATCAATCAATCAATCAATCAATCAATCAATCAATCAATCAATCAATCGAAACCGTCCTCTAAAACACTTGCTTGTAGCCTTTGGGGCCGTGTGGGTAGCGTGCTCGTTCGGCACGCGGGGAAGAGTGGCGGGGACGGGTTGACACCCACCACCGGAAATTGTGGCACAATTTATTTTACAGAAATATGTACTCTCATACAGGAATCTCGTCGCCGAGTTTGACTTCAATTAGGGTCAGGCCTCTCCTGATTTGTTGGCCATTTTAGAAATCTCGAATAATTATTTCCGCTGGAAACTTTACAGACGCCGACGAATTTTTAGCTCCACAAGCTCCCTTAACGCCCCACGTTAAAAACTAGGGCCCATTTGCTTTCTCTGTACTAAGCAGAGCAAAAACGGACTGCACTCCCCCACCCCCCCCCCCCCCCTTTTTTTTTTTTTTTTACATAACCGTTCGCTTACAAGCGTAAAAATATTGAGATACTTAGGATCACTTTACGTGTAGAAGGCAAAAGCTCACTCTCACAGTGATGTCCAATTCGGAAACATGCGCTACGAGAAGCATGTCAGAAGCGAGAAGCACGCAGGCACCTTAAGTTAGCAAGATACTTTGTTGGACGAGTTGGTACACATTCATTATTATTTTAAACAGCGTGAACTCAGAAGACACAGGCCAAGATAAAAGAAAGCCACAGTACAAGCGCTGACTCACAACTATGCCTAAGCCTTCACTCCAAGGCCCAGATAAAAACAAATATGACGAAAACGAAACAATCACGAGAAACGACCCTGGGTTCACCTGCTGCACAAGTCACTCAAAAAAGACATCTCTTCGCTTAAGTTAGCTTGCACACCCCGTATTGCCACTGCTGCAGGAAAAAGTTTGTAGGACGGAGTGTGTAGCCAAGGTCTAGGCTGTCCTCAAAGTTATTGTGATATCGTTAAATGCTCCGTTCTCCAGAGCGTCGTCGTTGTCGGTGGCGTCGTCGGCGTTGTCGTTGTGAGCGAAAAACCGTGGCTATGTCTCTGGCGAATGGTAGTTGGCAGGCAACACGACCGAATACTGATCGTGAATCTGGTTTTATGACGTCACGAGACCATGCGACATGCTGAATTGATGGCACTACCAACTAAGGTGTCTGTCATCTTTGAGAGGGAAGGATGAGATCGGAATCCAGCCTGCCAGGACGCTTGGATTCTGAGTTACATACGTTGCTCTTTTAGGCCACGCACATTCGTTCGGCTTAGTTCAAGCGGGTCGTTATATCTGTGTCGGATGGGCTTTCACATAATGCGGTATCTTACGATGAAAGACTGCTGATTAAGCAAGTAGTACTATGAACGTACGCGAACTATGAGAGGCAATAACTCTGGCACGTCATAGCCTTGACTCGATAGATTTTATGGGTCCCATCAGCGGCTTACGTTAATCTAGCATATCACTTCGCAGACACGGACAGAGTTTTTTTTAAGGCAAAAAAAGGCTTACTATGTTATGCTGCGTCCGCAAAACCCGTCAGGAAAATATGCCATCAAAATGTGTCGCTGGGTGCGACGCCATCAGCTGATGATGTCATATCGGGTCATTGTTCATTAGTAGTGGTTTGGTTTGTAGGGTTTTAACGTCCCAAAGTGACTCAGGCTATGAGAGACGCCGTAGTGGAGGACTCCGGAAATTTCGACCACCTGGGATTCTTTAGCGTGCACTGACATCGCACAGCACACGGGCGCCTAGCTTTTCGCCTCCACCGAAAAGCGGCCGCCGAGGCCGGGATTCACTTCCGCATCCTTGGGAACAGTAGTCGAGCGCCGTAACAACTGCTCCACCTTGGCGGGGCTATAGTGATTATTGATAATAAATATAATGGTAAAATAATGACTAGAGATAACATTCGATGATAAATATAATTAATGATATTTATTTATTCCATGTATTTATTTTGTATTTATTCCAAAGCACAGTGATGCATATTACTGGAATGGAAATATGCACGATCAACGCCATATGTTGAGGTTGAACTCTAGCTTTTTCATTGCGTTCAAATTCTCCTCTCGTGTTCAGAAAAAGTAAAGAGATGGATTTCGATCTGAATTTCTAGATTCGATTAGGAAACCTCGAAATGACGTGGTTCGTTAAGTTATAATAGCATAGTTATAATAGAAATCCTTTCAGCCCATAAGTTTCACAAAGCGTTTACAAACGGCTGCGCATCAACTTTGGCAAGCTTTGGCGACGGTAGCTTGGTCGAACTCGCTGCTGCGCGAGTCTCGAATTTGTCATTTCGAAGCCTTAGAAACACTCGCGCTGTCTCACGGACTTAGTGATACCGCCTTCCGTGTCGACGTGCTTCTCATTACGTCCCGTTTTTCGCGGCGAGATTCTGCGCGTTTTCTCAACGACACGTGCGCGTTCTCTGCATCGCACTCTGTTATTCAAAGTTCGCCCACACGCTTTCGCGACCTCTCAAATCGTAGCGGAGTTTTTCACTAGACTCTGCGTGCGTAAAGTGTCGAAATCACCCTAGCGACGTCTGAGAAAACAGGCATAACTGTTTGCTGGATAGTAGAGCATTAGCAGCGATTTGCATAATTAGATGCAGCGATGTGCAGACGTTCCTATGTCTATACAGCCGTCATCTGTGCTGCTCGTTTTCATGTATATGTGGATAAAGGGGGAGTTTGTAGCCACCTCACTCGTGTACTTAAATATTCTGCATAGAGCTTCGGTAGAAAGCGTGTCCAACACTAGGCAGTTCTTCGCATGGCGCACAGGGAAGAAAGAATAACGCACTAATGAAACTAAACGAACCTTATCGCTATATCTGATGCTACAAGAGGAGACGTTTGTCAAAACTGCACTTAATTTTCTCATTGGCTGCACCATCTAAGCAGCATGCAGACACTGCATGTACACTGTTGTCTGAGTGGAATATTTTTTGCACCCATATCTATCCCGTACAAAACATAGAGATGACTATTTACTAGTGTACAAGAGGGCGTTGAAATACTTATACGGCTGGAGTAGCGATAATGTCTGAGCAACAACAAGAACAAAAAAAGATACTTTGAGAGACAGCGAAATATTGCAGGATTATGAATATCATCAAATATGTAGCCGGAAGACGCGTATATATGTGGCGCGGGACATTCCTGGGCTCAGAATGGGAGATGAATGACCGTGGTACAATGGAATGCGGGACGTTCTTGGGACCATAAAGGAAAAGGAGGAAAGGGTCTCGGAATGGGGGGTCATTGAACCGTGACCCGCTCGCCGAAACACCACTTCACCAAAGACAGCCCTGACAGTCCCCAAAAGCACAAACTGAAGACGCCGCGGCTAAGCATAAGAAAGCAAGGAGGGAAAAAAATGCGCACAGAAAATGAAGGAAAGTGTAAAAAAAGGCGCAAAGAAAGAAGGCTGAGCCTTTTTTTTTTTCTTTTGCTGCCAGAATTCAGCACAAGCGTGTCGCTTGCAGGACAACTTGCTTATCCCTTAAGGGGTTCTAAAGCGCGAACACTTTTTCTTCCTTTTTTTTTAAAAAACTAGATGTTGATCCGTTGAATAAAGATTTCTCACGAGGGCTATAGGCCCGGATGTAAGAGGCCTCTTGTATCCGCCGACCCGTTTCTCGCTAGTTTCTCGTCGCTCGCGAGCGTTGTTTAATAGATGCGCCGGAAACACCGGGGCGCTCATCAGTGGTTCTCCGACGATTTTGGTCGAAAAACATCTTCGTTCGCTTTCGTTTCTTTGTCCTTTTTTTTTTTTTTTTTTTTTAAATTTTGGCCTCACATGGTTGTTTTCTAGAGAGTGGCTCGCATTGGCCCACATTACGACTTCCGCTTT
This sequence comes from Amblyomma maculatum, assembly GCF_055883805.1. Classification (NCBI taxonomy): domain Eukaryota; kingdom Metazoa; phylum Arthropoda; class Arachnida; order Ixodida; family Ixodidae; genus Amblyomma; species Amblyomma maculatum. The sequence continues at coordinate 72,644,101 of NC_139352.1, read as the reverse complement.
CTGTTTCGAACATGCCCCGCGGATCACGATGGAGACGAGGAAATCGCTCGCATCTAGGAGGTGTAGCAAGAAACTTTGTTGGCTATTTTGGGTTTCCCTTTTTTTCCCAAGAAAGCACTTAGGAGTTGAAGCCGCAGTTGAGCCCTATTTCGGGACGCAGTTTGACGTCTCTCTCTCTCTCTCTTCTCTCTCTCACGCTGGGTCTTTCATGCGTTTTCTTCATCATTTGTGTTTTCATGTTGCCGCTCGGGCTACATGCTCAACGACGATGATAATACCATTGTATTCGTGCGGATATGAGTCAGTTCGATTACTTCAGTGAAAAGCCACCAATGGGCTAGAGCGAGTTATCAAACTAATTAAAAGTAAGCGCGTCGCGCATTCATGACATGCAATAATTCAACATGCTGATAACGTTGTTCGTCTTTTTTTTTTTTTTTTTGTTTAGACTCTCCTATAAATTGTTCCGTGAAGATTACCCCAACGACAGGACAACTTTGTGTGCGGAAGAAAGGGGGCCCTTCAAAACCGAACAGCGGGGGTCTCGAGTTTGCAGAAGGAATTGGTTCACCGAAAAGGGAAGGAATATCTCTCTGGGTATCTAGATTAATCCGCCCAGACGAAGCGAACGGCATCTGCGGGTAGCAATAATGTATGCATTGATTTACACGCGTCGCAAAAATTCTCAGCAAGGCATTTGAGAAGATAAAGAAATAAAACGTGCTGAATGTTCACAACAACCACCGTGGGCAACGCAAACGCCGATCCTGCCTGTAGTGCATCAGTTTGAGATATAGCAATCAAGTTGGGTGTAAAGATCTCTTTTTAGTTCTGCAGTGTTGTCATCAGCGCGTCAAAGAAGAAGACGAATTGAAGGAAGATACACTGCATTGATGATGAGGCAAGATAAGAAGAAGACGAAATGAAGGAAGATACACTGCATTGATGATGAGGCAGAGATAAGAAGAAGACGAAGTGAAGGAAGATACACTGCATTGATGATGAGGCAGAGATAAGAAGAAGAGTAAGACAACTGTTGCTTAGTGGTGACGTATGCGCGAACTGATCAAACAATCCACCGTGCCTCGGCTTGCGTCAATGGGACACTAAATGTGTGTTATAACTACACCACACGCTGCTATGTGTAGTGTACTTATATCATGTAGGTAGTGCGCTACTAAAGCGATATCATGACACAAATATATTGATATTCCTAGTAGCCAACATCAGTATCCCATCCAGAACGTGAGTCTCTGCCGTAGACCGTCCTAATATTTGACGCTGATTTTGAGCATTCGTGTACCATTCTAACATTCTTCATTCTGCGCCCGCTTTTAAGGCAGAAAGCTGATAAAAAAAAAAAAACAACAACGAACGATTACCTGTAAAAATAGAACATCTGATGAACATTCGCGACTTAGTGGTTTAATCTAATGGCGCCTCAGTGACTGAAATTAAAGGTTCGTCACTTCGCTGGAGCTTCATGCAAATCAGTTGCTACAGAGCATACGCATCGCTTTCTGGAGGTCTTGTGTTCGGTCACCAGCACCACCTCTACGGTTTTCCGGTGAGTACAAAGCTTCTCCCACCCCGGTGCAGGGATTATATATTCCATGTCGTACCGAGCCAGCAAACCGCTCTGAAACCCTCTGGGAAAGGCGTGAGGCTGCCGCCTCGCTGTAGAGCTTTCACCGCACGGCCAGCGAGCTGTCAGGTGAAGCTGCTCGTAGAAAATGGCGGGCAAGCTAATTAGTACCTGCCACGCTCAGGAGTCGGTGTTATTCCGCACAATGCATGCTCCTTGTCTACAAAGTTATACCAGAATGCGTACAGAAAATCCTCTACCATTCTTCTATCGTTTCTTCCACAAGTCTCCTCGTAATTATTAAGACTTTGCTTCTTCGTACTATAACCTCTATGTTCGCGAATATTGGGAAATGTTTACTCGGGGCTACTCCCGGTGATGGTCGCTTTTCACGTAGAGAATTTTTTCTGGCTCAAATACAGCATGGCGAAGATTGAGAGCAAGTTGCGTAATTAAATAAAACGATCTCGAGGCGAATACTCGCGCAAGCCTCTTCAGCCTAGCACCCTTTGTTTATATTTTGTGAGCTCAAATGGCTATTAATCAGCCTTGGAACAAATTACCAAGAAATAAGTAATACTCTGCTAGCTGTCATACTGGAAGTTTTTATTGGCGCCGCAAGTTGGGGCATGCAGACTCGTCCAGTAAGGGCTCACGGTAAGATATTGTGATAATTTACTTTCTTTCCGAGATTTTCGAATTTCACGCTACACAGTTTTCTATCAGCTTTTCTTCGACATTGATAAAAACATAGGATAAACTAAACTACTAGTGAGATCTAACAGCTTTGCACGCTTAATGCGTCGTGCTAGGAGAAATCTTAATTTAAATCGTAAAACGCACCCAAGGACCATCGTGCATAATCCTTGCAAGATCATGTTTTGTTTTCATTGCCTATTATTTTATAAAAGAAATGCTTATTTTATTCTGAAAAAAAAAAACAAACAAAAAAAAAAAAAAACAAAAAACAAAGCGTTTGTCGCGGAGAAACGAAAGGGGGAAACTCACGTTGGTGCTTCTGGGAGGTTCTCAAGCAACCTGATCCCCAAGAGGGCATCCTGTTTCAGCTTGCCGCGGACACAGCAGAAAGGCTTCGTTGACTAGCGTCGCTCTATATAGTCGTGACTGGCTTCAGAGCCGTCAAGAAGATGCCTTCGCCGCCGTCCTCAAAGTCGTAACAACCACCGAACACAAAACACCGTGGACACTTCACGCACAAAAACCCGGTCTTCGCTGGAACCCACACAAAAATAACAGTTAGCCATTTTGCTTTTCGTCTGTTTATTTTCCAGCGGCGACAATATCCCACTCCTCCTCCGAACTTGGTGGTAGCAACTCCGCACCGGTGTTTCTTTTCTTTTTCGTCAATCCAGTCGAAAAATGGAAGAACTGCGCAGCTCTTATCGTCGTGTCCAGAGATGGGAAACCGGGTTACCAAGGAAAACGAGTGAACCGTAGCACTCCGCGTCAGCGAATCGTGACGTCACCACTTACGAGAGCAATCTTGACCTGTCACGAGCCAATCAGCGCTGTAATTAGGAGGTAGGCCAGCGCAACGTTTTTCGCAGACGACCATCGACGTACCCGCTCGCCGCGTCGTCTGCTACGGCTCGGTAAGGGGGCCGTCTGCTAGACTCAACGAGATCGGCGGGAAGGAGGATGTTGAGCGGCGAGGAAAAGGGGGAAGCGCGTCCAAAATAAAAGACGTCGCCATGGCAATGGAGGCGACGCTCTCGCTACCATTGGCTGCGCCACGCGAGACCGCAGGGTGACGGCGGCGCGTTCGAGCCCCCTTCGCGCGTTTACCGTAAATAAAAAGCGCGCCGGCGGCGCGGTTTTACCCCACGTTGGGCCCCAACACAGAGACCGCGGTGGCGGAGTCGGCGGGCGCGCGCAGGCACGGGGCCAAGCGTTGCCGCCGAAACGCCCCCCGTAGGTGTTTAAAAATAAAATTGTCTCTGCGGAATGAAGCACGCGACAAAAATTAAACGCCCCAACTCCCTCTCTTTCCTTGCCCCCCCCCCCCCCCCCCTTTCTTTTTTTTTTTTTTTCTGCTCGCGACACCCGAGCCTCTAGGAAAGGAAGGTAGAAGGCGGCAAGTTGTGTACTCGTGTGGCGGGTGGTGGTTTCGCGCGCCTTTCTTGTTTTGGCTTTTGCGTCGCGCGGGATTTCGAGATCCAACATGCGCCTCGTTATTGCTTCGAGTACAGAAGAACGGGTGGCACGCGCGTCGACAGGAAGTCTTCACTTTGCGGTAACTCAGGTGATGAAAACTATTGGAGCGCTTGTGATGCCGAAAAAAAAAAGACATTTTCCAAAAAACAACTGTTTTCTCGCCTTCAGGTCGAAGACCTTAGAGCGCTAACTGAACCACGCAGCTCTCTCCCTCTGATGGGATCTCATAGGCAAACTCTGTAGCCAACGAGTATCTGATTGCCGATTGCCGGATGCTTCCTGCGTACGCAGCTAGAGTGACAGGTGCGTTCCCCACTTGAAGTGCAGGTGTGTGCAGTGGACAACCATACTCCGATGTACTACGTCCGCATGAGTACGTTTTTGAGCTGTGCTAATACACTGTTTTCATCGGCTCAGGTGTAACCGAGTATTCGAAAGAACAAAGCCTCGTCTGGTTGAGGCGTTGCAACAAGTGGTTTGTAAAAATGTCTGGATCAAACTGAAAAAAAAAAAAAGAGAGAGAGAGAAGTCATTTTGGCGTCGCGATACTCTGGTCCCAGCGGAGCATTATGAACAAGGTGGTCTACGGAGCCCCGATAATTTATCGTGACAGGCTGGCATAGATTTGGTTGGGATTTGAGCTAGTTTCACTCAAGGTGCTGACTGTTGTCGGCGTGATTTGGATTGATAATGAAGCCGCGCTGATGCACTTCCTTTCATGTATCCAGTAAGTGAACCTTCGAGGGACTGGTTTATGCACTGAGGAGCGGTCATTTGCCATAAGTCGCTTCATCACTGCGCCCCACAAACAACTCGCGAGAAACGGCGAATTCTGAGAGTCGATAGGCGTACACACCTGAGCTTTCTACACAAATTGCCCACTGCACTCAATAGTATAAGTGTCCACACTGCAATGAATGTCATTCAATATATCTGGGCATGCCATTTCAACCGGCCATACCCACTATCTTCAATTTAGTCCTGTCCATTTTGAAGCCGCGCCGTTCAGGTTGGACCTGGATGACCAGAGCAAGCTGGTAAATCGGGTCATGCTGGCAGCAGCCTCTGTAAATGACTTTGGATGAGATCCCCCCTCTTCGAATGGAAAAAGTCAGTATAATTATACAGAATGAATGTTTTCGATCCTCATCATTCCTTCAGTCGGTATCAATTAGAATGCCGCCAGAATGGCGTGCTGGTCCGCTTCGAGGCGATAACTCTGCAGCATCTCAATTAGGGATGACCGGTCAAAAAGGAAAAGTATTGCGTACCTAAGGCTTAGTCTTTCAAACCATAAGAGCGATGAGCTGTGGTCTTGAGTTTACTACACATCAACAGCTGTCTATGCAACCTTGTTCCTTGTACATAGCGATGGCGCTGGCAACGTCATCGTGAGCCGGATTATACCCTCCGCAGGGCGAACCCCTCTCCCATACTCCTCCAAGTTAACACGGTCCTGTGCTAGCTGCACTCACTTGACTTGACTTGCAAACTTCTTAACCTCATCAGCCAACCTAACTTTTTGTTGCCGGGCCCTGCTACGCTTTCCTTCCGTTGGGTATCCAACTTGTTGCCCTCAGCGACCATCGGTTGTCCTCTATTCACACTTCATACCCCGCGCATGCCTAGTTGCTCTTGACGTAAATTTGAATTTTATTAATTCGAGTTATCCCTCTGAACCGATCTGCACACTTCCTACCACTTACCGTCACACCTATCATTTTCCGTTCCATAGCTATCTGCGTTGTCCTCAACATAAGTGGGACCTTTTTCGTTAGCCTCCACGTTTCAGCCCCATAGGTGAGTACCGGTGAGATACAGCTGTTATATAATTTCCTCTTGAGGGATACCGGTGAACTATCAGCATATATCCTCAGTTTTTGGAGTTGAAATAAACTTCTCTTCAATAAACTATCAGTCATGATCTCCGAGTACTTCCCAAATGCTTTCCATCCCAATATGATTCTCCTAGGGTATGAAGCAAGAGTTTTTGGCTTCATATTTCTCGGCCTCCTAACTATGGGAAACTGGAAGACAGATAGGATATGAAAGCTGGAAACTCTCGCTATCACCTGCCTACCAAACGAGTACGCTCTCTGGATATGCCTACGCCTCAAAGGATGTGGCAGCCGGGATTCTAAGAAACAGGCGAATTCACTGATTTGTACTTGGGAACTGGTTGCCACCATGTTAGCCCGTAGAGCAAATTATTTCACTCATCTGGGCATGGGGAAGGTGACGTCAGCTAGTTGAGCCAGAGAAACAGTGTACATTACGGTGGACGTGACAGCAGGTGTCTTCGCTCTGACGGGCTTGGAAAATCATTCAGGTGAGAGAGAGCAGTAACATTCTATCAGTTGAGCCTGCTGGGGGCAGATGAATAGACTTAGATGGACCTAAGAGTAGGTCCATTTACTAAGATAAGGCTGGAAGCAAGTGCGTTTAAAAGGTTGCGCCCGGAGAGGTGTTTGCCAAGGTAACCACTCGTAGCATGATGACCTTAGAAGGAGGAGGTTATGATGAGAGCGTAGGATAGCGTAACCGGAAAAGGGGGGGGGGGGGGGGGGGGGTACGTGTAAGAATGTGTTTTCTGGTGGATGATTGCTGTGAAAGAGAGGTGCCGTGTATGGCGACGGCAGAAGAATGTGGTACGATGCATGTGTAGGTGTCTGCTAGCCTAGTCGAGGAAAACGTACGTGTCGAAAACTTATAACAGTACTCTATAACTGCACACATAGACATTCCGTTCTCATGATTTTACGGCTATATACAGGTAAACGAGACAATTTCGTGTGCACAGTGTTAACCACAATTTCAGTTTTTGGTATGAACTCAACAAGCTGCACTTACATTTCATTATAATTACTTGCTCACATACGCATTCCAAAAAAAAAAAAAGAGCATTTCTCGTCTACTAAAAAAACTGTCTGCCATAAGGGCGCGCCACCTAGCCTATAGAGTTAGCACTATGACATTGCCTTCGCAACCGAGAGATCGCGCTATAGTTTTTTTGATGCTGATGCAGGCATAGTGGATGCATGTAAATACGGTTGGGAGCGCAAATTAAATTTTGGCTCTTTTATTTCACTCTCTCTTCAGTGTTTATGTCTGAATTTCAAGCTTTCTTGACGTTTTCCTTGGGACAAACGACGACACACCACCGCACAAGACTTCATTGACGGATCGGGAGATGGCGCACGTAGCGCCGGCTTCTCGGGGCGCTTGACCCGACTGCGACGCTGAAGTTGGGGGCGGGTGCTTTCAAACCACTATCTGATAACAGTAAAACAATCCGCTGCCGTTATCCGACGAACGCGACTTGCGGGGCCCCAAATACGGTAGCGTGGCCTGTACGAGGACGCTTTCGCATCTTTATTTCGCCGAAAGCGTTGCGCTGCATTTTTTGTGAGGCGGCGGTGAAGGCGGCATCCAAGATACAACGCATTGACACTGGGGCGTATCGTCGGCGACTAGAGCTCCATGGCCGTGCCAAGCGGTTCCTATGCCGAGTGAACAGTAAGTGCAATACTAGCAACTGTGTTACCCCAAGTTGACTGTGGCATGGGTGTCGAGCGTCGCTGCGCTTTCGAGTTAAGCTGTGTCAAGTGGGGTTAACCGCAGCACTCGCCGCATTAAGCAGATTGTCCGAGCGGATGAGGATCGCTTTCGAATCAGTCTCCAATGCAGTAATAGTTGGACTTGAGTGACTAATGGTCGTGGCAACGCGCGCATTACCATGCCTTTTTAAGTTCTTCTGGATTGGAGTGTAGAGCTACATTAGCGTGCTTGCAAGCACTCAGTTATTACACCGCTAGTGCCAGCCCTTTGACACTGGACATAACCCGGAAAGTAGCAGTGTATATGCGGTTACCACTTTCTGTTGGCACTGTCGCATTCTGTTTCGCAGACTGCACGGCGCAAAAGGTGCAATGAATCTATAACAACTGCGCTTCAAGAATACGCATTCTCTCTCGTTTTCCTGGCCTCCGAAATGCAAAGACAAACGGTAAATTGATATTTCAACAGCTCGGCTTCTCCTACTTTTGTGGTGGGTTGGTGGGGGAGTGGAAATTTGGCTGACGTAAATTTTAGCATGTCACTGCATTCGGTACGCAACGTGGCACGCACACGAAGCCGACGTGCTGGGGAATAATTGATGCTATTCGACGAGCCAAAAACACTTCACCCGTTTGCAGGCTGCGCTGCAACTGACTGTAGCTTGGAGCCATAAGGTTAATACGCACCTGCATTGCAAGATTCTTGGCTGCAGAAGATAACAGTAACCGTATTACTGTTTTACGTGAAAGCGGCATAACAGCATCGCAACAAAAACTGGGAAGTGTCCAAGTAAGCATTGTCATCTGCATCTGCTGGATACGTTGCTAATACGTTTCAAAACTCGTTTTAGCGCGGTAGCGTTAAGGGCCCCGTGTCGCAGAAAAGTCGGTGTCGTCGTCGGCGGCCGCCGTCCTGCGTCGTCCTGCGTTGGCCGTGAGCGAAAAATCCCAGAAGCTAGATGGTTTGAAATGGACAAAGGCGTGTCTATTGATTGCGGTGCTGTCTCAGAAATGTCCCTTAGAGAAGTGTATTGCGGCATATATTAATAATTACGAGCATGTAAATTACAGAACACGCAGTTAAGCGATTGGCAAATTACTTTTCCGCTGTTCTTCCTCCTCGCTTGGCGTGTACGTAGCGCCATCATGCGTGTGGCGCACGGAATAAGATAGACAGGGCATGGCCTGCGAGATCTTCATCGCGCCGGCCGGCGAACTACGACTGCAACTTGAGGCCCGCGGAATCACTTCAATTGCTTGATGTCAGAATCACGTTTCAGAACAAGTAATTACCAAACAGTCATGCTTTGGACAAGTTAACGAGTGTTGTATCATGTGAACTACGTCTTTGTGTCACTCAAAAGCGCGACAAGCAAATGAGTAGACGGTGCGAATGGGGCGCAATAACGCTATCGCGTTACATTCTTAAAGGCGAAGCTTAAGCGTCCTCCAAATTTTATTTGCCTGCTATGAATGAGCCTGCTGCGACTTGACATTTACGCTACATCTTCTATAGCGCTCCACAGGAAATTAGGGAAAACGGGCGCAGGGGTTAGTTATTGGAGGCGAAATGCAAATTATGCTTGTGTTCTATGGGATATCAGTATTCCCACGTAGCCAAAATTAATTCGGAGCTGTTCACTTCCGAGAACTGCCATTCAGTGTGCTTTTCTTTTCATAGCCAGTTCCTATTCATTAATCCTTTGTATCTCGCCGCGGTGTTTCAGCGGTAACGGCGCCATATTGTTAAACCTATAGGGATGTGGGTTAAAATGCAGTCGCGGAGCCGCTTTTCGATGGAGGCGAAAAACAGGGCTGTTGCATGTGCTGTGCGATGTCGGAGCACGTCAAAGAACCCCAGGCGAACCCTCCACTGCGGCGTCCCTCAAAGTGTGTCGCTTTGGTACTTTAAGCACTATAAACTAAACCAAACCAAACCCATTAACCAATCCTTATTAGTCCCTGCGGTCTGTGTCCCCGCGGCAGTTCTTAGGCCAATCGTTACTCCTGCGAAAGAATCGTCGTTTGCTGCTTCTGAAATGAATTGGAATTATTGTTTATTTGCTTCGCATTTTATTTTGATCTCATATCTCTGCTCACGCGTAGCTCCTTCAAAAAAGAGATTACGGATGCTTTATTGGGAAGCGGTGCGGGGCATAATAAACTAGGAGAGCGATTATAAACGATAAAACCAGTTGTCAGTCAGGGACGTTGCCTGTTTTTCTGGTTGTTTGCACTTTTGTTTTCATTGCTGTTTCTTTGTGTATCGTTCTGCCTTATAAATTCCAGTTTGGAAGCACAGGTTGACAACCACTTGCTGCGTGAAAAACAGGCGAATAAAAAATTCGCTCTGGGGATTCTTACTAATTTTGTTAATGTTCGAAATTTATGCACGCGTTTTACGCGCTACGTTTATTTCACATTTTAATCCGACGGAACTAATATGAGTGCTTCTGAAGCTTCTGATCAAATTAGTCGTTGTCGCATATAATACATACATACGTGTTAAGCTTAGTGTCTTGTTGGGCGACTTGGTTGGACATTATGTTAAAACAGCGCTAAAAACACGGACAGATAGAAAGACAAACACACATTGCGCTGATGCTTGTTTGTCTTTCTGTATGTCCGTGTTTCTAGCGCTGTTTTAAGTGTTACGCTTGTTGAGATGATCAGGTTACCTATGAGTATACATCGATTTCGGAATGCTCCAGAACGGATATCGCTACTTGTGACACATTTTAGAAGCATTTTGAGCAATGAACGGAGCTAATGTCGGCTCGACACTGAGCTACTAGCGTGGTTAAGAGTTGTTCTGCTCTCTGATAGTAGTATACTCTGTGCTAGGTCTTGCTCGGTGGGAAGCTATTGCTTACTGAGGCATTGTTGGTTCCATTATGTCGTGTATGAAGGCCAGAATAGTTATGATACCAAAATGGCGTTAAAAGGCAAACTGAAGCGGTGATGATTGCGTTCAGGAAGGGAAATCATTTTCGATGTCTGCTCTCCGTGTTCCCGCACTCTGTAAAGCACACAGTCCCTAATTTCCCTTCAGGGGCTGCTGTGCTTGCAGGAACGAACACGAGGTCACGAGTTCGATTCTCGGCCGAATACGATGGAGGCGTTACAAAAAAAAAAAAAAAAGAATCAACGGGACGTTCAAACTTCTCCTAAGAATATAAAAGCAAAGCGCCTTTAACCCCACCTTTCCCTACCGGGAATACTTCTTATTTTTCTTCTTTGAAGTGACTTTTTGTGAAATTAAGGCGCTGTACCTTTATCGCTTGTCAGTGGACACTAATCTGAGATATAGATGTCGGTTCAAATCGCCATCGCAAACTATCCTTTAACTTGACTATATCGATGCTCAGGGATAAGCGAATCGGTATATGACACCACACTGAATGCTGCACGAGGAACGAATGCGTCACACCTTTGATACGAAACCACGTGCGTATTTTCTTCGACACCACTTCTAAAGCGAAAGCTTCACTACGCAATGTAAAGCCAAGGTCACCGTGCGTGGCACAAGCCCCACGAAAGCTTCACTACGCAATGTAAAGCCAAGGTCGCCGTGCGTGGCACAAGCCCCAACTGCGCATGCGCCGTAACCATGGCAACTAGCAGCGCCGTTTCACAGACGTTCCGCCGCTGCGCTCGCTAGAGAGAAAAGGATAGTTTCCCCATTGGGCATGCGTGCGCCACCGCGAAGAGCTGACCGAGTGGAGCAGGAAAGAATTTGCTGCCGTCGTATGCGCAGGGCAGGTCGGCTCCGCAGCCAAGTACTCTGGTTCCGAAGCCGCTTTCGCTCCACATTCGGTTCAGTAGCGGTGGCCCCTCTAAGTTTCTCAATAACGGTGGCGGTGACGCCTTTTCGAATGAACGCGCTGCATACGCTTCGCGTAAAATTTACTCTACAGGTGCTGTGCCAGGTCGATGTGCGTATAGGGAATCTCAGAAGGCCGAAATTATTATGTGCCTTCCAACTATGGTGCTCTTGGTCGCAGCCTTAGTCGCTTTAGGAGGTGTGTAAGAAACAAACCAAACCAATAGTCGGTGTTAGGTTCTGATGTTCATCATTCGTTAGGAAGTTACGACGCCTTTCCTTTTTTCCATAACGTTTCTCGCCGCTGTACTCTGCTTGTAGTAATTCTATTTTTTTCTGGAGGTACTACTACAATTTCTTCAGTGCCGCCACCAAAGCAAATCTGTGCAAAGAAAACTAAACGACTTTATGATAAAAGTGTATAGCATTGTGAAAGAAACGGCTCGAACAATATGAAACGCTGTGAAAAACATTATGGCTACATTGCAGCCAGGCCAATGTCCTTTCTTGTTTTGCCCTATGCAGTATTTTTAGTGGTTCATATTCTTAAAGCTATATTAGCTTTCTACAGAGCATACTTTACCAAGAGTTCCTTCTTGCAAGCAGTATTGCGGGAAGCAAATATTTGCAGGCTTTTTGTACGAGGCAGCCGCAAGACATTTTGACACGACCCTGAGAAAAAACAAAACAAAAAAAAACATCATCGCTATCTTAAGGGGAGTCTCCCCATTGTAACAGCGGCAGAAGTGGGTAGATAATATAAGAGCAAAGGATCAGCTTGGCAGTCTCCATGCATTGTGGAATGCTATTAGATAAACGTATCGGACGTCGTGAAGCAGTCGTATATCGTCGCAGCTTTCCTCCAATTTTCGATTAATCAGTCCCCCCCTCTTTTTTTTTTTTTTAAACAGTTCTAAATCTGTCACAATCTCAATAATGAGGAGTCCTGAATACGTGCGGACACCAAATTTTAAGGTTCCATGTTTGATAACTATATATGTGCTGGGACCTGAGGAACGACAGAACTGCAGAAGATACGCATTTTATATAATTGATTACGGTTGTGTTGTTATGCGAGAGATTTCAGAGCTCTGTGACGTGAAAGCTTAGCTCAAAGGTCACGTGTGCTCAAAAAGCAGTGACGCATTCGGCCTATCGTCATCATCCGCCAATGAGAGGACCGCCATAAGTCAAATGCGCTCGCAGCCGACGGTGAGCTGTAGAGGTACGCCATGTTGAGTGCGGGAAGGGGGCGATGAGAACTTTTAAGGTGGCATAAGGGCTAAATTCTACATTTTATATTGTATGCTCTCCACACTTGTCATCTTTCATTGGTACAAAAATGCCCCTTTAGGCATCGAATATGGGGAAGCAATAATTTATACATTCGTTACTGCAAGTTGCAATTTATTCTTGACAACTTTAAATACGATCGTTCATCACAGTCGCCGTCGCGTTCGAGATTTTCAGGAATAAATCAAAATCACGATAGTGTGGTCCCGAGCAGAACATGAGATATGTAGTATTGATTACCGGGCGTCTTCTATCGAGAGCAGGGTAGCATAAATTCGGACGAGACAAATGGAGAGACGGCATTAAGAACGAGGGAAAATGAAGTGCGCAGGATCACGGGCCTTTTGGCTTGGTTTGGTTTATGGTGCTTAACGCCTCAAAGCGAGTAAAGGGCTCGGGAAATTTCGTTCACCTGAGATTCCTTAACGTGCGCTGATACCGCACAGCGCATGGGAGTTTTGCTTTCGCATCCACCAAAAAACAGCAGCCGTGTCCGGGTTGCCTTAACCACTGAGCGGCAGCGGCGGGGCCAAGGGCCTTTTCGAGGAATGGAAGCACGTAGGACAATCGTCGCACTATAGCGTATACCATCTAACTGCATAGATCATTCCGTAACGAAAAATGTGGAAGACGTGTGTTGAGGGCCCGCTTCTTATCAGTCTACATGCGGTTGTTTTTCCTTCTCTGCTAAAGATATATCTTATTTCAGAATGATTACGCAAGCAATTTTTCCCTTTAGTCAGCGGCATCTTCATATCCTCATATCATATCAAGTGCCATCCTCATATCCTTTCTTTGGCTTCGGTCACTGTGTGTTGGTTATTGCGTAAGCAAGGGCTTCAGTTAGAGTGGGCGGGTGTTAGAATTGATAATTTGAATCAAGATTATGGCACTTTTCCGCTGCAGGTCTGATGCGCGAGCCTCGTGGCACTCCATGAAGGAAGAAGAGAAGCCCGAGGTCACCGTCGACTTCTACAAGAAGCTGGTGACTGTCGGCGACGGTGGCTGCGGCAAAACGTCACTGCTCAGCACTTACATCACGGGGGTTTTTCCGGAGAACCTACGAGCCACCGTCTTCAACACCGTCATCACCGAGGTCAATCTCGGCAAGAAAAAGGTAGGTCCAGTGGATGCCTGGTTTAAGACCTTATGATGCCGGAGCGTTTCAATGCAGTAACGTGAATGCATGTTCGCTGAAAACCTCGTCTGCGTCGGAACAAAAATCCTATTGGTCGAATACAGTGTGACGTCACATGCACATAACGTAGCGCGGATAATTCAACGCGCGACAACGTTCACTGCGTAAAAAGTTGATGACGGCACTGCACAATCTCTCATCGGTCCACAAGTATAGGGGCATCATTCCATCGCCATTATACGCAAGGCCTGCTAACGAAAAATCTAGCCAGGGACAGAACCTCTGCCTCTTAGGCCGTGAATCGGCAGCTTAACCCCCCCCCCCCCCCCCCCCTCTCTCTCTCTCCTTCCACCGAGAAACATTCGTTCATTGCGATAGTTTAGGTGCTTTATGCGAGTAGGTCGGGCCTCATGGTTAAAACACGATCGCAATACACTCTCAAGGCTATACTTAAGCGCCTCAACAAAGTATATCCTCTAAAACTTCAACGTGAGTCAAGTTTTACAATGTGTGACACTTGTAACCAAAGCTTTACTTATTCGGCAATTTAAAAATTGTCGGGGGCACTCAGCTTTTTGAGGGTGTACTGCGAGAGCGTTACGGGACCCTGACTGAGGCTCCCTTTTCGGATTCTCGATCGTACTCACACATGCACTCTACTACTGGCTTAACAGCGAGTCTCGTGATCTATATACGCCTTTCCCACACACTCACTAGCATGCACTCACAAGGTACCACACTATGCCCTACACAGATGCATAGTATCACTTTAAGCAAGCCCTGCAAACCTGTCTGCGTGGTCTAGGGTCATAGTGTCTGACTAGGCATCCAAGGGTTCCGGTGGGTTCGATTTCAAACTATTGTGCGGACATCTGGATTAGCTTTGTAATAAAACATGATTTGTGCCACACCTCTCAAACGTATTTTAAACGTTCACTTGTAGCTGCAGAATCAACGGAATAAGCGAGTTTGCGCACAAGCCCATTTCGCTACTTTTAAGTTGATTGTGAAAATGTTCCGTGTATTACTCGTCCGTAAGATCGCTAATATATACAACAAAAAGAAATAATGCGCTTGTTTCTCTGGGAGTATTTATTTGTTTAGCGGTCTGTTTTTAGGTTACTGCTACATGTACGGGTGCGTCGTCACGAGAACTGGGCTTCTTTAGCGATATATTTGGAATACAGGGCCAACCTGTATTACAAGCGGGAGCGGTTGCAAAACCAAAATTATTTGCAAGAACTTAAGGGAAAAACAATAATGGAGTACTTACAATGGTTGCTTAATATTGTGCAGTTAAGGCGTTCTTGAACAAAAGATCAGCTTGGACGGGTACTGTTGATACAGAATGGCCATTCCGCTCTTTTGACATGCTGTCGACCATGAAATTTACGAGGTGCATGTCCCCGGGGGAAAGGCAAACACTGTAGAGAGCCTCGCTGCCCAGCTGCCTTTTAATGTTACAAAGACAATGAATCATCTACATTCCAACACACCTCCAGGTATCGATATTCGGCACAGTGCCGACATAATTATTCCCGCACATGCTCACTACGTAAATGAATGTGTCCTCCGACAGTATGCTTCCGTGACAGAAATGACTAAGAGAAAACTTTAATTATGCAGGGTTGAATACACACCATGTGTAAGTGTGACCAGTATAGGGCAAAATATGGTATGGATGATAAGTGCACTGCGCAAATGCTATCATGACGAAATGTCTCACGAAAAACACAAAACCTCAAGGTTTTACGACGAGAAGCGAGGGTTGGCAGATTGAGACTTATATCTTGCACTACGAACGTATCGGCTGTACTTAATAGAAATCGAACAGTGAACTAAATTATTTTGTGTCGTTTCTAATAATTATATGAGGTAGTCTCGACTGAGTCCTGATGCGTAAACATGCTGAATATACGGCCATGAACGCCGTTTTCTCTAGCAGGTCCGTCTCAGCCTCTGCGACACGGCGGGCCAGGAGACGTACGATGTTCTACGCACCCGTAGTTACGCCGACACCGATGTCGTCGTCATCCTGTTCTCCATCGACGCTCCCGAGAGCCTGGACAACGTCGAGGTCCGGTGGAGCCCCGAGGTGAAGCACTTCAGCCCCAAAGTGCCCATCCTGCTCGTCGGCAACAAAAAGGTACGACACCGGGCTTATAACGGTCGGGAATTGCAGTTTTGGTTTAATTTAGGCTTAGGTTTGCTTAGTTTAGCGCAGTACGTGTCGCATGCAGAACACCTTAACACACATCATCATCATCAGCCTGACTATACGCACTGCAGGGCGAAGGCCTCTCCCATATTCCTCCAATCAACCCGGTCCTGTGCTATGCTGCATCCACTTGACCCCACTGCACTGACATCCAGTAATGTTTTTGACCTCTTCCTCGATCTCATGGGACGGGCGTAACGCGGGAGGAGGACACTGCAGCATCCCATACAGCGCAACGTACAAGATGCATGCAGTCATTGTTGTAAAGGAGGAAATTTTATCAACGGGGCTCGTAATGGAGAAGTGAACAGAGGGTGTCCGAGGGTAACGTAGTGGATTCCAAAGGAAGGAAAAAGCAGGCGTCAGCGCAGTTTGGCGGAAGAAATCGAGAAATTTGCTGCAATATGAAGGGCTCGCCTGGTTCATGACAGGGGTAATGTGTGAGAAATGCGAGACGCTGCTGCCTTGAAGCAGTCATAACGTGTCTACTGATGATGATGATGATCACTTTTGTGGTGGTGGTGATGATTGGAAGGATTAGCGGCACACTAAGTGTCATCGGTTCCTTCTGCGCATGATTCCGCCGAGTCCTGCGAGTAATTGCTAAAAATGTTCAGTACAGTTTTAGCATACAGGAACCGAGCAATTTCATCGGTGCCTTTTTTCGTGACGCACACGTAGGACCTGAGGGAGGACCCCGAGACCATCGAGGTTCTGCGGGAGCGGCGACAGAGCCCCGTCACTTATCGGCAGGGTCTCGCAGTGGCCAAGAAGATCAAGGCCAAGGGCTACCTCGAGTGCTCCGCCAAAGACGGCACCGGCGTTTCTGAAGTCATCATGAAGGCCTGCCGCCTCGCCATCGGAGTGAGTGTTCACATTTTCATTTCTCTTGGACAGGCAAAGTACTAAATCATGCCCAGCTTTAGGCATAGCGGTTGCAGGTAGAACGAGATTACTCTAGATTAGTTAACGATTATACATTGGCCATGTCCTCGAAATGTTAAAGGGCAACTGTCCAGGGAAGGCCCTTTTAAGCAAAGGAGCTCAATGCTTCTATCGTGTACCGGAGATAGTCTGTGCAAAATGCTACAGTGACGCGCGCCGCAAAGCAACGAAAATATAAATCAAAGCTCTCTCATGCTCTCCTTCGGGAAGCCAGCTTCCCAGTTCTCTGCGCTGGCCCGTCGAGCCGCAGCTATGACGTATTTGTCAAAAACTGCGTCCATTGGTCCGTCTTGCTGACTGACGGGAGAAGGATGGGCGTACACCACTATTTGTGTCCACCGCTCGCTGCTGCACTCTTTTCCCTCGGCCATTTCGTTTTCGCGCACGCGGAGAGTACCACCATCACTACCCCCCCCCCCCCCCCCCCCCCCCCCCTGCTCCGGGTCCGTTCTGTGTGCTGCGCCGTTTCTACAGCCTTCCCTTCTTTCGCGCAACCTACCGCACACGCACTGCTTCCCGTTCGTCTGCAGTTCACGTTCATGACGCACGCGAGTGACGTTCTCCCCAAGACGCCCCACCTCCCGCCAAACGCGGAGGAGGAAGGGGAATTTGGCTTACGGAGGCTAGACGACTAGGCAGGAGAGTGAAAAACCTTTGGGAGGGAACGGAAGGAGAGAGAAGCGCAAAATCGGTTGATTGCGGCGGCTGTAACTATGTTAATAATTACTATTTTCAAAAACTTTTTTTGGCCTTGCGTTGTGGGGACGAAGCCTCACAGTCAACGCATAAGAAAGGCAACGGCCAAGTTGTTAGGTGGAAGATGATGAATGCCAAATAACGAGAAACGTTGCTCCCACGGCTACCCTTTATAAGTGCGATACACGGTCCCGCATTCCAAGTTTGCATCGTTTTCAGAAGTGTCGCTTTCGTCGTTTTCGCCTTCGTTGACGGAAAAACCTGAACCGGAAATGAAGGCAACGTAATTGACATCCAGTTTCGGTGTTTCCATCAGTCAGATGACCCGAAGTGGAGGCGGAAACGACACTTCTGAAAACAACGCAAACTCAGAATATGGACCCTGCTTCAGGGCATATATGACTGCGAGGTGAGGGTATGCAAGATCGTAAGCGTATACTTGTAAAACATAACCAGCGTTGAGAACCACCTATTTACCCGTAGACAATTGATTCTCCGTCTTACGGCCAGCTGTTGCCTGGCATTACCTAGTGTCATCAATGTTTCTACACAGGACACCTGCAAAACTGTATGTCTCCTAACCGGTTTCACACTGACATCTCGCTACGCACTCAATAAATGAAGCAGTATGAATTGGGATTCGACCCCGTATATTAAAAAAAACGACAGCGTCTATAGGAAGGGCCCATGGGCTTCCGTCAATACATAATTAAATAAGCGGCTATTATTACGCTCCATACGAGGCTAATGCGATTAGCTGTGGGTCGGATCTGATAAAAGCGTATGTCAATGTGTACTAAAATGTGTTCCTCAGAACAATTTTGAGTTGTTTTGGGCTCATCTTGATGTCACCAGGGGAAAAAATGTTTTTGTGTACGTAAGAGGAAGAGGAAAGCGTACTTTAACTGCTCCATGAAATATTATTTTCATGGTGCTTGAAAACCCTCATTTAGTTCTTGCCCTTGTGCTAAGCTTTCGCTTAGTGCAAATGCTTCCCTAATTTAGGTACAGAAATGAAAAATTTTAATTTTTGTTAGTTAGATAACGCTTCAAGGACACGATTACTTGATTCAGTTCTAACGTTGCGAGGACTGCTTGGGAGAATAGCCATTGGCTAATGTGACTATTTGCGCCTTTACTTTTTCATTTTTTGCCTCTAATTAATTACCTAATTACCTTACTTGCCTAATTATTTCGGACAAAACGTTACGTCACCCTCTATCTATTGACGCCACTCATTAACCTCTACCACTTCTCAGTTACTCGCAACTGCTGCGGAAACGATTTTGCGGACGCGGTCTGCGGACACGGTTTGCGGACAGAAATCTGAACATAGCAAAGTAACGCTTCCGCATTAAAAACAAACGCACACTAAACACGAAAGTCCTGATGCGCTGACAATTCAACAATGGTGAGCCGCCGAAATGAACTACCGAAAGGACGGAGTCGATCGTGCCGGACGCAGAAGGCAACCCACGCGTTTTAGTAAACAACTATATTCACTGCGGTACACCCGTGAATATTTCTTGGATGGATGGATGGAAAATGGGAGCGTCTGTTTTGAAACGGGGTGGTAGCAGTTGCTATCATGCTCATTTTTCTCCCTATATCTTAATTATTGTTTTAGATTGGTTAACTCTACCAGCATTCTATTTATAAAATTTTTGTTTCTACATTACTAACATTATGTCACTTTTCTGCTTTTAAGCCACCGATATTCCAGTCGTTTTTTGCTGGCTTCCACCGCCGGTTTATTCACCCGGCCACTGGTATCTCTAAACCCCGGAGCTTCAGGAAGAGTGACTGCGTTTGCATCGACTTCCGGATAGATACCATTACATTCGAGCATAATATGGTCAATTGTTTCACTGGAGTTACCACATACAGCACATGCGTCATCTTCATCGTTAAATTTCTTTTAGTAGCTGCGTGTTCTAAGGCACCCTGATCTAGCTTCAAAAAGTAGGGCACTGCCTCTTGAATTATCAAAGAAAGCTTCCTTCATAATCTGCCTTTTCTACTTTCGGTATAATTCCACACTGTTTCTTTTCCATCGAATTTATCCAATGTTTACCTTCTCTGTTTTTCACCTGTTGCTCAACTGAGGCAATGTTTGACCGCGCCACTCTCGTTAACCGGCGGAACTCCATTGTTAAGTAAAAATGCCCGCGAGATTCAAACGTAAAAACCCCGCCGACCAATAAAAGAGCGATTATTGAGGTAATATGCGGCGTTTATCCTTCGTACCTAGACATTACTGATAGTATTAAGACCAGTGACTTCGTTTTTAGAGAAAACAGCCTGAAATATAGCAGTAGTCTTTCACCTAAGTATATTTTGCGGAGATTCAGGTACACAACAAACGGCGCAATTGAAATGCGCCGTATTACTGTTCTTTTTGTGATAGCGAAATTCTCACCCATTTAAGGCCAAGATCAGTTTCTACATAGTTCGTGTGCATAATGTTTTGTCTATACGACGTTTACTTGCTTCAAAAGGGTCAGTCAAAACAAAGCACTGTTTCTAGGTTCCGACCAACTTTGAACAATGAAAACTACAAAAGTACGCAGGGCAGCTCAGTAAAACTTTCAAAATTAAAAAAAAAAAAAACAATGGTTAATATCTACAAGCTAGTTAAATTTGAGTTTTGTGAATTTCACTAGCAGCTATTACCGCACCATTTTTGCCATTTTCGAACTAATTTAGGGCATCAATTCTAATTAACTACTGACAACAACTGAAAAGCTCGACTCTTAGGGCCTGTATTGATACTTCAACTAAACGCTGCAGAAGCAATTTTCATTTATAAGCAGTAGGTTTCGTAAAAACTTAGGTAAAAGCAAGCAAGTCGAACAAAGTTATCGTTTTATGCCCTCCGTTCTTTTGCTGACTGCCCTCGTAAAAACGTAAATAGTTTTTATGAACGCATACTGTCGGAAAGAAGATAAAATTGTATTTACAGTGAATTAAACACCTTTTTCCTAGCTTAAGCGGAACAGCCACAGCGCGCGCACAAACATACTGAAAAACTGCTGCTGACCACCGCTAGCGTGGCACCCCCCGCCTTAATATAGTGTTCGCCAAGACATGTGAGGTCAGACTATTTTCGAAAGCTATTTCCTAAATCAATCAATCATCATGCAGGCCAAGGGCAAATCATCTGCCCATTGAAAAACTGGTGGAAACTCGGATTAGCTGGCGACCAGAGCTCACCCAGTACTCTTCAGCCCAAAGTTTCAAGAATATTTACTCTACCGCAGTCAAAAAACCATGTACTCGATAAAATGGCATTCAAAAAGAGATCAAGGTTCGGGGAAGCAGTTGTAGCTGCTTATCTGGCGTTGTTTATCGGAAAGCAGGACAGCTCGCGTGATATGAACCGACAGTTTCATCCGAACTATGTGCAAGGTCACCGTTCAGTGCCGTCTCCAAAGCAGCTCGCGAGAAACAGCTAGCTGATAGCTATGCGTTTAACAACCAGTGTTACTTCGTGTTAGCCCTGCGCGTTCGTTTACTACTACTTCTGTGACCCAGAACAACGGCAGTGCTGATCCCTGACACCATTTTGAGGCTCCGCAGTTGACAAAGCCTGAGCACACTGCCTAGAATCACATTCGGTGTTGTCGCTTTTGGACGGCAAGCTGAGGACAAACTGAAGCTAGCATATATCGATAGATTACCGCGATATAATGACAGAAGCGATACTTGCACTCAAAACGGAGCTATGATTGGCTAGACAAGGTCAAAAATGAAGCAGAGATGTCGCCACCGTCGGAAAATAAAATGCGGATCAGTGAGGCTAGGCTGCATCGCCACTTACCTGCCTACAGTGATTTCGGAGTCCTCTCAGTCTCGACGTCACGAACGTGAATCAAATGGTGAAAAATATAATAGTTTCAAGTCCGATATACTTAACAATGAATGTATCACTCGCTAGCGGCCAAATATGAACGTTGCCACAAACAGGCATTGTAATCGACTCTTACTAATGAAAACAACTTCGGCGCTGTTTTCCTCGATGTTCCTTTAACAATCGATTTTAGTGCGACACAATAAATCAGCAATAATCACTTTCGACATTGACTACATATGCGTGCGCCGTCATACAGGTTGCTACAGGCACTGCTGTTTACGAATGAGTGCAGCCGACCGACAATCTTTAAGTATGAGCTTCTTCTACGAAGATGCGGACAAATGTATGCCAAAGAGCGTGTTGTGTATACAAACACGGCTAATACCTTCCGAGATGGATGCCAGTCTGTGTCTTGCTGCACGACTCGCAGCTCGAGCTCTGCGCACTTTTGCCTCAATTATTCACGCCTAATTTCTTTTTTTTTCTTTTTTGTTTGTAATTGTCATATTTTCTTCTTGCCTTTGCCTTTCAGCGGACGAGGTTCAACTTCTTCGCCAAGCTCTGCTGTTCCTACAACTGAGCGCCAGAAGCTGTCCGTGCCCTGTCGCTTGAACCTTCTCAACTGTAGGAGCATGATTTCTGGGTACCATGTGTAATTGTGACATCCGAAAAATCGAGACCCAATAGCGACCTAAACTTAATTGGCTGCACTCGTTGCGTAGCTGCAACGTTCAGCCTGTGCTGCCACATTCGAGTTATGCAGCTTAATCCTAAAAGTAGTGCAGGTTAGGTATTCCGTGGCTACATGGCTGGAGTTTTCAAAACTGTTTGTGCACCGAACAATACAGACAGAGCAAAATTGTGAACCCTAAACTCTCTAGGGCTGAAACTACTCTGATAATGTTCGCAGCTCCAAAGCTAATTTCCTGAAACCCACTACCTGCATGACTGCACCATATCGCTGTGTAGACTAATTAACTCATTTAGGTCTGCGTGCAGCAGCTTAAATCTCACGGGTCATGAAAGTTTGTTGTGAAGATATTACTTTAGTTTCCCGCCATTACCTTTTTTTTACAATGTTTTTAGAGCGCATTCGTGTGACTATGTACATAAACCAATCCTGTTGCAATAAACTTTTACTACATTTTATTTGGTAATGCTTGAAACGCAGTCATCTTGTCAGTGTAGAATGCATGGGTGGACATATCATGGACACGTTATGATATGCATCTCAAGAAAGTTAAATCATAAAACCAACAATCACATGACTAACTTTCCAATTATTGATACGACAGATGAAACGAACATTCCTGCGTGCCTAGGTGTCAAAGACTATTCGCTTCCTCCAGATTGTTGTCGCCTATACCTGCGATTTCCTAACCTGCATGGAGACAGCTGTGTTCGTTCCTCAAATGGAGTGTTGAAATCATCATTTTTCGGCCATACCGAGACCCTGGTTCGCATATTATGTCACTACAGATGACTGTCCCGTCGGAACTCCAGAATTAGACGCCATAATTTCCGTACTACCGTGCAGTTATTTATAACCGTGCGAGCGAAACAATGTCACTTAACCTTACTGCACTAATGCTTGGTCACTTGCTATGACAAAAGACAAAACACATAAAAACATTTGTCAGGTTGTTCAGGTCAAAGGATTTCATCAGCTACCGACAGCTATGCGCCATTATTCGCCACGTTTTCTCTAAGCAGTGACTCTCCACTAGCAAAAACGCTTACAGACCCCCCCCCCCCCCCCCCCTTCTTTTTTTGATTCGTATCTCTTCGCTTAGCTTGAACACGCATGAAACTACCACAGGCTTCAGTTACATGAATCCTCGTGGTCGGTCCAAGTGACATCTTTCGTGGTGAAATTTGTGCAGAACTTGATACGAAGAATTTCGCGGCATTCGCCTCTTTGTGTTAAGCTTTGCTGACTGGCCAAAAACGCTGACGGGAGCGGAAACCAATTTAACTGAAAGTGTTCATGTGGCGTTATGACGTCACTAAGTAAAACCAGAGTCCTTGGACTCTGGCAAAACGTTGACTAGATGGGGAGAACCTATATACTACTACTGGGTGCGATGTAGTCACGCAATGTTGTGAGGTCAAATCATTCCGTTGCTGGTGCCACCCACATCACTAAGGCCAAGGAAGCTTTATGGTAAATGTATAGTTCTGAAAACTTCACACGTCGTCCCCTTGTGTTCTAGTAACCTCGAGGAAATTTTTGTGCTGACACAGGGATTAAAGACTTTAGCGTAGGAAACAAGGTGCCTTTACAGGTAACTGATATCTGATAAAACTGATCAGATCTAAAGATTATAGGAAAAGTGTCACCACAATCAGTTGTTTTTGCAGGTAACTTGCGATGGCATTGAGATAGCTCGTTGAATAGAGTGGGAAACACTATTAAGGCGTTCGGATATTGATGCAGTTATAGGTATACTGCTAGTGCACTCGGCGCACAATATAGAAAGGAAGAAATAACCTGTTAAACGAAGAAAAGCTTCGACATATGTAGTCATTATATGCATCACGAGTTGGGATCCTCGCCGTGGTGGGCGGTGGTTAGAGCGTTGGGCTGCTGTACCCAAGGATGCGGGATCGAATCCCGGCTGCGGCTGCTGCTTTTCTATGGAGGCAGAAAGATAGGTGCCTGTGTGCTGCGCGATGTACCTTCCACTACGGCTTCTCTCGTAGCCTAAGTTGCTTTTCGACGTTAAACTCCATAAACCAAAACCAAAACGAGTTTGGATCGTATAGTAGCGGAGAAAAATGTGATTTTTAAACTCCAAATTTCTCACATTTTAATGTCTTTTCTTTCCCAGTGAACGTGAAGAAAAAAAATTTCAATGAATCGAATTTTGACAAGAGAAAAAATATTGGATAGATTCGTTCTTGTCATTCTGAGATGATGTGGCGCTGCGTTCGGATCAAAGCCACAAATGAGGCGGTACAGGCAGATATGGGCTGTCTTTCGAAGTACGGGAAGCTCAGAGTAAAATATTGTGAGGAACGCCTGAGGAAATTGAACAGTAACAGATGGGCAGCTAAAGTATTTAAATACCTGTACCTAAAAAGCGTTGACACACAATGGAGGAAGATAACTAGGAAACTAACCAGTAAGTATGCTGGTCGCAAGGACGAAGAAATAGAGAGTTAAGTAACAGTTGAAAAACAGAGGAGGTAAAAATTGGATAAATTTGATGGAAGACAAACAGGGTGTGGAATTATACCGAAAGTGGAAAAGGCCGATCAGGAAGGAAGCTTTCTTTGATAACTCAAGAGGCAGTGGCCTACTTTTTGAAGCTAGATCAGGGTGCCTTAGAACGCGCAGCTACAAGAACAAATTTAACAATGAAGATGACGCATGTGCTGTATGAGGTAACTCCAGTGAAACAATTGACCATATTATACTCGAATGTGTTGGTATCCATCCGGAAGTCGATGCAGGCGCACTCTTCCTGAGACCTTGGGGTTTAGAGATACCAGTGGCCGGGTGAATGAACCTGCGGTGGAAGCTTACAAAAAACGACTGGAAGATTGGTGGCTGAAAAGCAGAGAAGTGATAATGTTAGTAATGTAGAAACAAAAATTCAATAAATAGAATGATGGTATAGTTCACTGATCTAAAACGATAATTAAGATATAGGGGAAAAAAATGAGCATGATAGCATCTGTTACCACCCTGTTTCAAACGGGACACTCCTATATTCCATCCATCCATACATCGGGGTAAATTGCTTTGTGTCGCAATATGTCGTACCCGAGAACTTTGTTCTTCTGGGTTCCAACGCAGTGTCGCATACGTTGACCTGATCTATAACGCGCATCCGTATAGATCACCACTGGTGTTCTTGTAGTGGAATTGGCTGTGAGCTAAAGATACGACGCTTGTAATGATCTACTTTAACCAAGCGTTGCTTCCATTCAACCAACAGGCCAAAGGCACCAAATGACCAAGAAATAAGTCCACGCAGTGTTCACAGCATACATATAAATAACATGTTTATGTACATTTCGTTTAAAAACGTCAACGCGAAAGCATTTTGTCACTTTTTTAGCTTTCTTCAGTTGTCTTGTACACATACATGGTCCCAGAAACTCGCGACTGCAACATATCACATTTTGTTCCCTCAGCACACGAAATCAATCTGCAAAAATCCGTTCTCTGCACACAATGCTAAAACAACGAATCGAGCTTGCCTTTCGTGTCACACATTTCGTTACAATGAATACAATCCAAAAACAGGCAAAGACGCTTTTCGGGTACTTTGCAGATCTCTTAAACGTCGAAAAAAAAAAAAATAGCACATGACTCGAACTGCACGCTATAAATATATCTTTCTCCAAAAATGAAAGGTGTCCTTAAAATATTTTCTCTTGACGACATCAGGTCACTTGCGTGAAAACAAAGGCACGTCGTTCGCAAGCGTACAACAAATTTTCGTTCGAAACTTGCTTCGGTAAGCTCCGGCACCGCTGTTGTAAAAGCCAAGGCCAAGCCAAAGCCAAAGTCAAGCCAAACCTAAGTCAGTCCAATCGAGGAACGAATTCAAACCGTCTGCGCACGTTACAACGGTTTGCAGTGCGGCTAATCTTGGCAGCCATGAGTAGCCAATCACTTGCAAGCAGGTTTGTAGGGGCGGCTTTTGATTGGAATGGAAGCGGCCGTGGTTTTAACAGCGGTATCAAATCTTAGCGAAACGCGTAAGTAGGCTGCAGCGAGTTTGCAGACGAGAGTGCCAGCCCGCGCAGACGAGAATGTCGTTATATAGGAATGTCCGCAGAAAATGCCGTCGATTCGGTCCTCCTTTGGCCTTCCGTGCCATGTGACTAGATGTAAAATAATGGTTTTGCAATTGATGACGTCACCAGCAGCACTTCCACCTTGACTTCTTCTGTCGGGCTTGCGTCGTCTGCAATGGAAAAATAGAAAATGTGCGATGTTTTTTTTTGTGTGTGTTTCATTGACTGATCGGATTGACTTTTTGCTTAATTGAATGATATATTAACGAAGTGAATTTTGATCACTTAGCATCCTTCAACAAGCGTTGAAATCACAGGACACTGACTTTACTGCACTTATACCCAACACCAAAATGCCTAAATAATCGTGGTGCATAGCTAACTGGATGTAATGCACATTCTTAACATGATTCCACGTAAGTTTCAATTATAAGTGGAATTTCTAAAAAATTTTCACTTAACCAGGCCAAGAGTGTAAAGGTCGCATCAAGCGCTTGCTTCTCAAATGTTTGTGTAACAAGTTAACATTTTATTTCCAACAATACACCCTAAAGCGTACGATAGTTCCCTCATGTCCGGCCACTGCTTCTGAGCCTCTTAATATAAGAAGAAATAGAAAGAAGATATGTTCACAGCAAACTGACGAGCAAGCTTGACACGCGAGAGTACACCTACGAGCGCTTTCGAAAACATCGCCATAAACTATTACAATCTCATTCAGATTCCTTTAACACCTCTAGCTAGAGAAATGAGCATAACTCAATGTCGTCACATTGGCTATTTTCGCGAAATCAGCGCCACACTGTGATGGCACCACGAACCAGTCTAAGAAAGAACCGTTTGGCGCATTCTTTGCAAATGCTTAATCGACACAGTAACCCGTTATTGTCCTGATTTTCGTATGAAAATATTATCGATTTTAATGCCACCGTCGCCCCTGTAGTCCGGCCGCAATCCTCTCGAACGAGAACTTGCTCGACAGATTTCCGTGGCGTAAATTTCGAGCGTCGTGGCAAAAAGACAGCTTGGCAGAACTGCCGCGTGCCTTTACGTACGTCGGCGAGGTGGAAAGGGCGGAAGGTATCATACCAACACCAGCATCCCAAACAGAAGGCAACCATCAGTGGATAACCTGTGCATTGGCAAGCCACTCAACGTCTATGGTATATTGTTTTCGCGGCACTTTTCCAGCCCTCCCCTTCACCCGTTTCAGGTCTAGAATTCAGACGTCCGGAAGGTGAAGGCTGGAACAAAAGCTCTCGTCTTCTAGCACCTTCGCGCTTCCGACAACATTTCCGAGTTCCCGTTGCTGCGTACAGTTCGACCATAATTATGTGGTGCATGCCTCGGCGATAAAAACTAACTCGTTACATTGTGACTATTACGAGGTACCTTATCCCTATGTTATCACACGCCGCTTGTGCGTTCGCGTATCGTTCCAAGTTTCTGTCATATCACTTCTGCGGAACGCGTGGGAAAATTTCAAACAAAGAAGCGTGCTCCACAATGTTTTTTCCACACCTGTACAGACGTCACCAAGCTTATCTCGAAACGCTAGAGCAGTCCTCCGCAAAATACACGAAGCGAAAGTTTACAGCAGGCATTGAGTTTCGCGGTATGTGCTCGCACTGGAACGCTGCTTAATAAAAGCAAGTAACAGCACATTGCCCTTAACCGATCAGCTGCGCGCTAGGACTTGTTCTGCAGCAAACCCGTACATCGAACTCCCTGGAATGATGTATTCGGATAAACCTCGAGAACAAAGCAGTAAATACCCATCAAAGGAGTTTCTTCATCTAATAACGTCGACCTATTCGCATGACGTTGTGGTTAGTCCCCGTGGATTCACTTGCGTGATATCGTAGGGGATGGCAGATGAAATGGGATTAACCACGGCTCAGCTACAATAGCCACAGCTTCGTGAACATCTGCCGGTGGCGTTGATGTTGAGGGGCGCCTAGATACGTTCTTGAATTGTAGCCGAATACAGCGGCACATGGTTGATAGGAGGAGAAGCGGCTCCGCTCACTCAGTTTATGCATTTTGATGTGCTAATTTTACAACGAGGAATTTATTAACGCACTTGAACCCGGGAGAGCGCTAATACGCATTGCCATGGGGCCAATTTCACAATTATTACATAAACATAAAAGTGACAGCGTGTAAGCATTTTCTTGCCACCAAGTGTCTGCACTGGAGCCTCGATCCTCGCCTTAGATTTGTGTGCTTTCAAGTCGTAGACGCAGAGTCGACTAGAACTTTCATTCAACTACACTAGCTATTCGTACAGTAGCGATCGGTGTTACCTGCAACAGGTATTACGTGATGTTTTTGGGGAAGGAAGGAGAAAATCTTCAAATAGAGCGCACTTTACTGAAACCAGAGAGAAACAGTGGGTGCTGCGCAACTAGTGTTCAATTTTGTTTTAGGCGAAGGCACTTTTAGGTTCATGGAGCCAAGATGTGTACGTGCGATCTGTGCGTCGCATCTGTACGCTGATGTGTCACTCGCAAATAGCAGGCGTGTGAGGAGGGAGATGAAGAACGAAAATGACTGATGGTGATAGGTAATGAATAAAAGTTGGATATTGAGAGTTAATTACTAATGCTAATGATTGATAAATATGATTAACAATGACTTGTAGTGACCAATATGTCGACTTGTAATGACCGCAACTGATTGCAAATGAGTAAAGATGCTTAGCGATGAGTGGTAATGACTACAATGACTAGGCATGACTCATCATGACTGCTAATGGCTACGAAACGACCAATATGTCAAACGACAACTTGTAATGACCACAGCTGATTGGAATTGTGTAAAGATGCTTAGTGGTATTATCTAAAATCACTACGCATGACTCATCAAGACTTTCACGGCTATCGCCGTACTATTCTTAAGAGGCATCTAAGAGACCCCCTAATCTTTTCCCATGTGCGAATGATGTAGTGCGCGTCTAGCTCGGCTAGCGCAATAAAAAAGCATGGTTCCTCTCCGTAAGAATAGGCGGTGTCAGAAAGGGGTTCCGTACCCTGAGGCAGGTGTGTAGCACGCTCTCGAACACCTTTCGCACGCTGGCCAGGTCGAGTGCAGAGCACTCGATGTAGTGCGCCGCCTGGATCTTCTGCGCCAACTGCAGTCCTTCGGCCACGCTCGAAGGACGGCACTTGATTTGCGACAGCTCCTGCACCGTCACAGGGTCTTCGCGTAGGTCCTGGGATCGAGGATTATATTCATTTACTCTTTTTCAATACACGAATGTACTTCTAGAAGGGTTCATATTGATCCGAACATTAACATTATGATCGCCAAGGATAATCGACTCGTAATAATAATAAAAAAATTAATCCTTATGCAAATACACAGCAAAGAGATTTATTGATGTAATTAAGTGCAGCGTTAACATAACTGAGAACCTAAACTGCATATGAAATGACAGTAATGCTATAACAAGAAGCAGTAAAAGATAAATATTATTCGGATTTTGTGCACATTGGTCCTCTTGTAATATAGCCAAC
This sequence comes from Amblyomma maculatum, assembly GCF_055883805.1. Classification (NCBI taxonomy): domain Eukaryota; kingdom Metazoa; phylum Arthropoda; class Arachnida; order Ixodida; family Ixodidae; genus Amblyomma; species Amblyomma maculatum. Next base: position 72,614,548 of record NC_139352.1, on the reverse strand, counting down.
TATTGCATGGGGGGGGGGGGGGGGGGAGTATTCAAACAAGTTAATTCGAACTATCGCGGGTTCATGAACAGTTTTATAAAAAGAAAAAGAAACAATATAACCTTATAAGGATTGTGTAATAAAATTGTAAGGGCACTTAAGCCCCGCCTTTAATAGTATGACGCGATAACGTTAACGCCTCCTTCTGAGGGCCCCTTTGCGCATCCTCGTTCGTGTACACATGCGCTTGACTACTTGCTTAACCACTAATTTCTTAATTATCTTGTCTCTGTATTGTCCTACTCATTAGCATACAGTCGTGAGCTATAGCAATATGTGGAAGACAACCTGACATAACTCTAAAGCCTCGCTTAACCAAGGAGCACGAAGGCGCCAGCGCGGCTATATAGATGTGCAAAGCGCCTGACGCGGGATCAAATGCTTTTGACGATTTCGATTGCCATCTTAACCCAGAATCCCAATGGCGCTGCCCGGGTCACGTGACGTCACAAAACTGCGGACCAATCAGTGTCTGGTCATGGAACCTGCCAACTTCCCACCTGCCGGAAGCATGCTCGCGATGTTTCACTGACTTTCGCGCATAACACAAATACCGGACACGGCGGCTGTGGATTTTATGGTGAACGGGGCCTTTAACGCAATCATATTAAAACGACGGAAAGAGCTAAGACAGTCCCAAGATATATCCGTTGTTCAGTTCAGTTCAGTCGTTCAGTCGTGTCCGACTCTTCGTGACCCTATTGACCATGTCACGCCACGCTTTCCGGTCTCTATCTTCCTAACATCACATAATTTCATCTGCAGTGCCTCGAGGATGCCATCTAACCATCGCGTTCGCTGCCTACCCCTTCTCCGGCGACCCTCAACCTTTCCCAACATCAAATCTTTCTCCAGCGACTCCTCTCTTCTCATCAGATGACCAAAGTAGCTGAGCTTTAACTTTAGAATTTGACCCTCCAATGAGCAGTCAGGGTTTATGGTCGACAATATTGACTGATTTGATCTTCTGGCAGTCCAAGGAACTCTCAAGAGTCTTCGCCAGCACCACAATTCAAACGCGTCAATTCTTCGGCGGTCAGCCTTTTTCACAGTCCAACTCTCGCATCCATACATCACAACTGGAAAGACCATAGCACGAGTTATACGGATCTTGGTTGGCAGACTAATGTCTCTGCTCTTTACTAGGCGGTCAAGGCTAACCATTGCTCTCTTTCCCAGAAGCAAGCGTCTCCTAATTTCATGGCTGCAGTCTCCTTCCGAGGTAATCTTGGAGCCCAAGAAGAGAAAATCTGTCACAGCTTCCACTTCTTGTCCCTTGATGCTCCAGGACTTGATAGGGCAAGACGCCATGATCTTTGTCTTTTTAATGTTCAGTTTAAGCCCAAACTTCTCACTCTCTTCTTGTACGCGCATCAGAAGTCTCTTGAGTTCCGCTTCACTTTCTGCAATTAAAGTGGTATCATCCGCATATCTAAGGTTGTTGATACGTTTTCCAGCAATCTTCACTCCAGCTGAAGACTCGTCCAGACCAGCCTTCCTCATGATGCACTCTGCATATAGGTTAAATAGGCAGGGCGACAGTATGCAGCCTTGCCTCACTCCTTTCTCAATCGGAAACCAATCAGTAAGACCATGCCCAGTTCTGACTGTGGCCTCTTGCCCTTCATACAGGTTCCTGAGGAGACAGATGAGGTGAATTGGAACTCCCATCTCTTGGAGAGCTTGCCACAATCTGCTGTGATCTACGCAGTCAAACGCTTTCGCATAATCAATAAAGCAGAAGTAGATGGGTTTCTGGAACTCTCTTGCTTTTTCCATGATCCAGCGAAGGTTGGCAACTTGGTCTCTAGTTCCTCTGCCCTTACGAAACCCAGCTTGCACGTCCGGAAGCTCCCGATCCACATACTGCTGCAGCCTACCTTGGAGGATTTTCAACATCACCTTGCTAGCATGCGAAATAAGCGCGATCGTGCGGTAGTTGGAACAATCTTTGGCACTGCCTTTCTTTGGAATGGGGATGTAAACTGACCTCCTCCAATCCTGTGGCCACTGCAGGGTTGTCCAAATCTTCTGACATAATGTATGCAGAATGTTAACAGCGTCAAGGTTGAGGTTTTGAAGCAACTCAGCTGGAATTGTATCAATTCCGCTAGCTTTGTTCTTAGCAAGGCTGGCTAAGGCCCATTCAACTTCACTCTTCAGGATGCCCGGCTCGAGATCAGTGACCACAACCGTCTTATGTTGGGTTTGCACATTCGGGTCCTTCTTGTACAGTTCTTCTGTGTATTCCTGCCACCTCTTCTTTATCTCTGCGGCTTCAGTGAGGTCCTTGCCTCGTTTGTCCTTTATCACGCCCATCTTAGCACACAAGCTTCCTTTGATATCTTTGATTGTCTTATACAGAACTCTTGTGTTCCTTAATTGGCTGTTGTCCTCAACTGCTTGGCACTGTATGTTCAGGAAGGCATTCTTATCTCTCCTTGCTATTTTCTGAAAATCCGCATTGAGAACCTTGTATCTTTCTCTTTCCCCCATAACTTTTGCCATCCTCCTTTCCTCAGCTATTTGCAAAGCCTCTTCAGATAACCATTTTGCTTTCTTGCATTTCTTTTGCTTTGGAACTACCTTAATAGCAACTTCTTGTATTATATCACGAACATCAGTCCACATCTCTTCGGGCTCTTTGTCTTCTAGATCTAATTCCTGAAATCGATTCCTCACTTCCACAGCATATTCTAATGGAACTTGATCCAGATTATACCTGAAAGGCCTTCTAGTTTTCTGCGTTTTTCTCAATCGAAGCTTAATCTTGGCAACAAGAAGCTGATGATCGGTACCACAATCGGCCCCAGGCCTTGTTTTTACTGCTTGTATAGCGCTTCTCCATCTCTGTCGGCAAATAATATAATCGATCTGATTCCTGTACAGACCGTCCGGCGAAGTCCATGTGTACAGGCGCCTCTTGTGCTGTTGAAAATGAGTATTCGCTATGGTCAGGTTGTTTTCTTGACAAAACTCTACTAGCCTCTGCCCAGCTTCATTTGGCTCACCAAGACCGAACTTGCCTGTAATTCCGGATATTTCTTCACTCCCTACCTTAGCATTCCAGTCTCCTATGAGAAAAACGACGTCTGATGATGGAGTGCGGTTTAAAAGGCATTGTAGGTCCGCATAAAATCTCTCAACGTCAGCTTCTTCAGCAGTAGTGGTCGGTGCATAGACTTGGATAACTGTTATGTTGAAAGGGTGACCTTGGATCCGAAGTGAAATCATTCGGTCGTTTTTGGGGTTGTACCCTAGCACTGCTTTGCCCATTCTTCTGTTTACTATGAGAGCGACCCCATTCCTTCTCTTGGATTCGTGCCCACAATAAAAGACATAATGGTCGCCGGAGTTAAATTCTCCCATTCCGATCCACTTGAGCTCGCTGATACCCAAGATATCAATGTTCAATCTGTCCATTTCTCGCTTGACGATATCCAGTTTACCTTGCGTCATAGATCTTACATTCCATGTTGCTATGTGATACATCTCCTTGCAACATCGGACTTTCCGGTCGCTTCCCGACACATCCACAACTGAGCGTCCTTTTGGCTTTAGCCCAGCCGCTTCATTCGTCCTGGAGCTACTAGGAATCGCCCTTTGTTCATCCCCAGTAACATATGGGACGCCTTCCAACCTGGGGGGCTCATCTTCCGGCGCCATATCATTAATGGTATTGTGACTGGCCATAGGGTTTTCTTGGCGGGAAATACTGGAGTGGGTTGCCATTACCTTCTCCAGTGAATCACATTTTGTCAGAACTCTCTGCCGTGACCTGTCTATCTTGGGTGGCCCTACACAGCAGAGCTCACGACTTCATCGAGTTTCGCAAGCCCCTCCGCCACGACAAGGCAGTGATCCATGAAGGGGATCACTGCCTTGTCGTGGCGGAGTTCCCGGCTCGAACCCGACCACGCCGGCTGCGTTTCGATGGAGGCGAAACGAAGTGGCGTCCGTGTGCTGTGCGATGTCAGCGCACGTTAAAGATCCCCAGGTGGTCGAAATCACTCCGTAGCCCTACACGACGGCTCCCCTTTCTCTCCTTCCACTTTCACTCCCACCTTCCTCCCTTCCCTTACGGCGCGGTTCAGGTGTCCACAGAGCAAGTGTGACATATACTGCGCCTTTCCCTTCCTGTGAACCAATTATTATTAACCCATCATATTCCTCGTGTCTTCAATTAAGAAATCAGCGGACATAAGGTGGCAGTAGACGGATAATGGCATATTGAGGCATATGGGAGAGGCCTTTTTTTTTTCCCGCAGTTTTCGTGGCTAGGCTGATGATGATAAGCGTTTGAGTTCGACAGCAAACTCAGCGATTATGGTTACTCGAGAAGCAAAAGAAGGCGGGATACGCTCTCACCATCTGTGTGGCGACCAAGAGAACGGGCACGCTGGGGTTGAAGTGTCGCACCTCAGCGGCCCAGCGCGAGGGCACCTCGCTGCCGGCGAAGATGTCCCGCACCGAGAAGCAGAGCAACACGACGTCGGCCTCGGCGTAACAGCCCGCTCGGTGGGGGTCGCAGAGCAGGTCAGAGTCGCCCGTGTCCCATATCACCAGGCGAACCTGCACCAATGCCACCGGCGAAAAAGAAAAAAAAACTAAAGAAAAGCGCGAGTTAAACAAAACAGAAAGAAAAGGCTTGAGTGGAGTGTCGCGTATTCAAATTAGCGTAATTCGAGTTTGCGGATTATTCGAATTGTCAGTTTGGTCCCACAAACAGCTGGTGTATTAAGGAGAGCCCGGACGAGTTAACTTTACTTAAACGGGGCGTAATAGCGTAATTGAAGAAAGAAAAAGAAAAATAAGCTATAGCCGATTTATCTGCATTGGATGTGAGCTAACGCGTCTGTTTCACTTCGTTTTCAGTTCGAGGCTACGGTTCAAGCTGAGGCTTTAGGCAAATATCAGCGAGATCGGTCGCTGGTAGACATGACAGTAATTGAATTAAAGAAATTAAACTACTAACCTAATTATTTTCCCAATAATTAATGCATAAACTTCTGAACCTTAAGAAATATCAAAATACTTCTGATGTTAAATATTTCTTTTGGGAATACAGAATCGAATCCTCTGCGGTGGAAACTATTTTCTAAACACAGAATTTTCAGCCATCCTGTAATATGGGACACTGGGAAAACATGCTATACCCTAAGCGTGCGGAAAATCCTCGAGTTCTGGATTTCGAAATGCACGTGGTAATTTTGATTTTTCTCATAAAAATTCACAAATCTGGTTCGCTTGAATAGCGGAGTCATAATGCAGTCCCTGCGGTCGAACCTGCCCACATGCTTCCAATAAAGTACGTGTGGTCGCTCTCTGAACGCACACAATGCACAATTGTAGGCCGAACACACATAACGTCTGCACATAGAAATTCTAGTCTCTTGAGCCTCTTGAGCTTATCATCGTGCGTGCAAGTCTCTATATAATAAACTGTGAGTTACTGTTTAAACAAAAATGCAAGATCTAGCGCGATTATACCAAGGGCGAATTACGGGCGTTGCCACTTCGATTTCACTTCAGTTTCGGGCCTAACATACACATTACCGTGCTATCCTAACATACACATTACCGTGGGGTTCAAGGGTCCTGGTGGGTTTGACTCTCGTCTCAAAAATGATGTGTAAGTTTGGCCACTGGGTTTTCTCTCATTTCTCTTTTTTTTTTTTAAATTTGGAAACACCTGCTTCTACGAGGTTATGGCTTATGGGGTTAATGGGATATGGGGCGAGGTCTGGTGGATTATAAATACGCCGAATGAGCCCCTCAGTAGAAAAGCCAGCATACTTCCTCGTTATTGTTGTTGTTGTTTTTTTTCAATTCATTTCTCACGGACTCCACCTTTTGCCAACTATGACCAGGAATGGCCCATGGAAAACCACACGAGTCCCATGAGCCGGTTTTTCCCGGTCCGCCAAACTCTCCCTAAAATGCACCTCGCAGTGTCCTGAATATAATCGAACTGTATCGTTTCTCGATTCTTTCAAATTTTGCTTTCCAGAGTTTGGCACGCTTTAACGTTAACGTTTACCACGCCGTTTTCATTTAAGTGAGCGATAAAAGTTTTTGCGAGTTGTCTTCATCGAGTTGTCAATGGTCCCCTTCCTCCTACAGGCTTCTACCATGAAGGCTGTGTCGTGCTTCACTGTACGTTCCAAGTCATGACTTACGTACTCCCTGGAGTAAGACCACCGCTCACATCGCGTAATGACTGTTTCCTTATTGTATATTTACACGGATCGTCTCTGGACGAAACCACTCGGCTCTAAATGCAGCGTAGAGCAAGCTACTTCTACGCAAAAGAACAACACAGCAAGGCTTATAATTATACTAATAATAGCAATGCATCGCCTTGCGAAATAAAATTATAATAATGAATCGCATCAATCGATTTTCCTCCGTGCTTTCCTGGTGACCCTTCTCATTTTTTATTTGCCACCGTAAATGCACAGTTTCCAAAAGTAGGCTCTCATTCACCTGACAGCTTCCTGTTTACGCGCGTATAGTATATTGAAATCGCCCCCAGTCGTAGTATATATACCTCCTTCCCGTCGTGGCGCATGTGGCCGACGTAGACTTCCTGGACGGTGGGCGCTGGCACGGACGCTCTGACGTCATCGCGTAGGAAAGTCCGTACCAGCGTGGTCTTGCCGCAAGCGCAGGACCCCACCACCACCACCTTGAGCGTGAGCATCGCTGCATAACGAAAAGAGAATGGAAGCGGGGAATTATTGTAGACGCATGCGCAGTGACGCGAACAGGGCTGTATGGAAGCAGCAGTTTTTATCTTGTTTGATATATTAAAAACGCGCAACTACACAAGAAGGTGCCAGCAATGTCGACTCTGAACTAACATGTCTCAACGGTAAATAAAGCCAAAAGAAAAAAGCATGGAGAGCAGGAAATGCCCACGTTTGCACCGGCTTTAGCAAAACAGGTGTTACGTCCGGTTAGCTTACTAGACGAAAAGTTGGGACTGCAACGAGTCAAGAATTGTGCAGGTAACACCACAAATAAGCAGCATTTTTTCCAAGTTGAGCCTCCGTTAAGCAAGAGCCGCAGAGTAGATCATATTGTGAGGCAGAAGAATCCACCAGCAGATTCAGCTTTCTATATATCAGATAAGCCGAACAGCAGCTACCGACTAGCCACAGCTCATCAACACTTCGTCTTCTTCTCACGACACGATCACCGGTGATGATTACGTTCAGATGAAGATGAAGGTCACTCACAGTGCTTAAAATATTATATTTGAAGTGACCAGTGGCTATAGCTTGCGGTTACGACGTATCACGCAGATCACGCGTAACGTATTTGCAGAAACTTCCTTTGACATCTACTGTTGACCCCACCGCGGTGGCGCAGCAGTTAAGGCGCTTGACTGCTGTATACCCAGGTATGTGGGATCGAATCCCTGCCGCGGACGCCACGCTTTTCGATGGAGGGAAAAAGCTGGGCGCCCGTGTGCTGCGCGATGTCAGTGCACGTTAAAGAACCCTAGGTGGTAGACATTTCCGGAGCCCTCCACTACGGCGTCGCTCGTAGCCTGCGTCGCTTTGGGACGTTAAACCCCCACAAACTAAACTAAACTAAACTAAATTAAACATGTACCGTTGTTAAAAAGAAGCACTACCAGGGCGCTTTCAAGACCCGCTGCTGACAGCAAATAATTGATCCATGGGGCTGCATGCTGTTTACGAAAAGGTCGCTCCAGTCCTGATTTGTTGTGTCTGGCCGTTATCTTCCCGCGTATTCGCTGGGCTAGGCGTACGCTAATCACTGTGACGGGCGCGAGTGATAAACGCAGGTTAAATACCTCACGTTGCTTACAATGAAAGTAATCATATGGTGCTCAAGGAATGAAACTGCAGGATGAGGGTTCCGAACGCGGAGAGCTTATTCACTATTTGGCCTGAACGTTGCACAAGCTGTAGCAACTGGTAGGTTTATGGCGTGTAAAATCGTTGCACAATTATATTAGAAAACTAGACAAACAGTTCCAGGTCTAAAATCATAAAACTGTGCGCGCGTAGTTACGAAAGCGAAATAAATGAATTGTAAGAATAAGTTAGTTCCATGAGTTACTTATGTAACTTATAAGCCGCTTCCAACTAACCAGGCTGTTTTGTCAGGAGGCTTATATTCCTTGCTCTTGCAGCATGAGTAAACATATTATATCTCTGATATCTGATAGATTGCTTTAAACTGAAAGGCAGTTTCCCTAGCGCAGTGAGGATTTTTTTTTTTTTTAACGGGAAAGGAAGATATCGACGGCTGTACAAAATACACTTATGCGCGGCAGTATGAAAGTAAACAAAAACACGTGTGATACGCCAACAAGCATGTCGTGCGATACTCGTCACAATTTGAACACTAATGCAGAGTGGTGTGCGGGTGCCAGTTCGTACGCACTGCCCTTTGTGACTTCGTTAGACTGGACACAAACCCTGTCATCTCAACAAGATTCGTCTCAACTGATATCAAGGTATTAAGAAGAAGAACATTTCGACGTGACGAGATTTTCACATGTGTTTTCTTCGGCTGAACGTCGCCAAGCGGTTTTGTTGTTGTTTTCTCAAGTGTGGAAGATTTTGAGAAATCTAAGCGGTCTTCGTCTGTAGCCCCATAACTTCCCTAATGTGAATGCTATTCAGTCATTTGTCCCTTACATGGCAAAAGTATTAGCAAATTCTCGATATTTTCTCTGCCAAACAGAGTCTATACGATCAATGCATATTTAAAATTATACGCGAGTTTAAACAACACATGTCCTCCAATACTAACAGTTATATGATGTTTTAGAAATAATTCATATCGTTTTGCTCGTTAAATTACCGTGCCGTTAACAACACGTGTGCCATCCACACGACGCATTCCGCGCGCAAGGGCCATCCGAGAAAACAACTGCAGTTCATCCCCTGTATCCCTTTCACAATGGTGGGCAGAGGCAAACCACTTCGAACGATTACCTGTCACCGATATGTGCCCTTTCCCACTGTTGCGAAATTGCCTCAGTGCTTCACTTGAACAGCCTGAGTGGCATCGAAAGGAACCCGTTTATTTTTATTCTTTTGCATGGACAGCTTCGACGGATATTCAACCCTACACGTCTGAATTCTACCTACTCTCTCGAAATGAATGTGCACTGGCAACAAATAGTTTTCCGTACAGAACCCGATCCACAACGAGGGCCTCCTGGACGTCACCATATTGCTCGCTGCGTGCGCATGACGTCAACACGGTGGAAGCGGCAGCAGAACCGGTATGAAACAGACCAGAAAAGAGGCGTTTCGACAACCTCCTCTCTCGATGCAAATGTCTATACCAGCGCTTGAGCGAAAATGAAGAGATATATAGTCTCCATTGACAGGCAGGAAGTTAGTTGCAGACAGCAGGACGACGGCTCTTACAACAGCGTGTGGGGTTTTCTCGACCAGTTCCGGGATGTTTCAGACAGTTGCCGCCAGGATGTACTTCCGCTGGGCTTCCTTTGGGCGCGCACTCAAGCACACGCAGTCCGAAACGCATGCACGGATAAGGCTACACATGCAATGGAGGACAACTTCCGCCAACCAGATGCGAAGAACTGGAGAGACAACAGCTCGTACACGGGTTGGGTCCACATTCAACATGTCTCACAATAAATATACAAGCCTTGCCAAAGAGATTTAAGGTATACGCTACACAGTTAACGCTGCTACACACAAGTCGCAACACCCTAACTCATTTGAAGTTAGCCTTTATGATGCACGCGTCGCTGTGGCTCACTGCCTTTCGAGTTCAGCTTCCGGTTCCCGGCCGCGGAGGCTGATGGAGGCGAAATACGGAAACGTCTTTAAGCTGCGTGAAATCTCAGGTGGTCGAACTTAATTCGCAGCCCTTCGCTAAACCTCTTCCTTAGTCCGTGAGTTGCTTGAGGATTCTAAGCAAATTTTTAATTTTTAATTTTTATTTTATAGACCTAAAGACCACCAGGCTACTTATACTGAACAGTAAGCTGTTAAAGGCTGTAAATGGGCAGAAAAAGTGAATTACAAGTGCGTGTCACCACCGACGGCTTCTCGTAAGCAAGCGTAAAAAAGTTTTCATGGCCCGGGCCCGGATATCAATCAATCAATCAATCAATCAATCAATCAATCAATCAATCAATCAATCAATCAATCAATCAATCAATCAATCAATCAATCAATCAATCAATCAATCGTTTGTTTTCGACGCTATACTTGGCTATAAAGGTTGCGCTGCATTGCATTCACTTATAAGCTGTGACCACAGAATCCTTTGGGTCTTGACGTCGCAAATGCTAATTGGACGAAGGGGATATTATTCAAACCAATTTTGTTAGCAATGAATGCGTTTTTTGTAACTGAACGAAGGCTTCCATGTGCGCAAGGAGGCATCAATTTTTACTGACACAAAATTGTACAGGATTGTCCTATAACTGTCTCGATAATACCTGTTTCAACGGGGACTCTCGATCCAGCTTTATATCATCACAGTGTCCAGGAGGCAGACGTTTGTCACCCTGTGTTGCGAATATCTCATTTACGTACACAGTCACGCGCAGGTCAAGTGGTAGGTGACCATGTCAAGAAAGAAAGGATGATTACTGAGCAAACAAGTCACTCACAGTAATCGCCCGGAATCTTGTACATAAAAGGATGATAGGCGGCTGAATGGATCCGCCTTTTGACACGGATACTATCCTGTACAAAGAGACTTCACAATGGCTGGGTATCAGCCAAATGATGGCGGTATGACTATGGTCTCTCTTTCCAGAGAGCATAGTATGGACGGATGCCAGACCTTCTGGCTTCACTGTAAAGCCGTAAAATCATCATCATCATCTTAGGTCGAATTTGAGCCCGCTGCAAGGGAAATGTCTTTCCCAACGGCAAATAATGATTTTGCTGCCGCGTTCGTGGCGCCCACGTCGTATTTCAATTAATTCATTAATATCTTCATTTCACCTATCGGTCACACCCCCTCTCCACATTACGTCTTACCTCTTTTGGATAGCTACTGGGACGCTCTAACAGATCGCACCGACAGCAAGTCCTATGTATAACGTGCCGTCTCCTCATCCAATTCTTTTTATCTCCAAGTGAAAAATTCTAAACATGCGTTAGATCTGTAATGTACGAGAAATAAGTGGACAATATAGTTGCAGGCGCTCGTAAATCGCCTTGTTCTTTGTAACATTATTTTCTGTTTTCGGTACCCATAGCTGCAATGTATATAGACATATGAATGGTTATAATCCAACCTCACTTTTTTTATAGCTTATTGTTCTCTTTATTTTTTCGAACACATTTGTCAAAAGTGGTAGTGAGTATGGATGAGTTGGCGAGGTTACAGTTGAGTGCTGGGCTTCAACGATCGCATTAGTTGTGGTATTAATACACTTTCATTACAGATAGTTCCTAACGCCGTTTGCCATTTTATTCCCAAGAAAACTATTCCTAATAACACTGGGCAAACCAAATGTGAACGACAAACTAAATTACAAAAAATCGCGTTACTAAACTCAGATGAGCAACCAGCGTTCCGATAGACAAATCAGTAAGCGCAGCGCCCTAAATGTGCTTATACAGAACCATTGCACCTGAGTTTGCTATGGTGGCATATTAGACTGCGTGTTTTCGCTGAGGCGAGACTGCTGGGGTGAGGCGCTGAGGAATGGAGTTCATGAACACGCAAGAGTATTCAGCGAAGACACACTATGCGAATTTTAATGCTGCTTAGGTCATACTTTTGGGTCAGTTTGTACGTATTCATACACCCCAGTGCAACATCAACACGCAAACAGACAGTGAGCAGGAAAAGAGGAAGTTCTGCCGGGCCCATGTAGTCTCATACCGCACTAAGATCAGCTCAAGAAATATGCAACAGCATGGAAAATGCTGTGCAGAGCGTACGCAGAGATGAAACGATCATGTGGCCATGAAAGTCCATAGTGACGCTGTTGCATTCACAAACGCCTCCTTAGTGGTCTCCCCATGTTTCAATTACAGTTCACTGATGTTGAACGCATGCGAACAAAGCGCCACTACCAACTAAAGCTGCAGTAGCCGAACAAAAGTGTCATCCAAAGTGCTAAGTCTTATGCTCATTGTGTCCCATCTGGCTGCGATATTTGAGCAACGTTGGAGTAAAGTGACACAACTTGGCCACCAAGCTTCACAATACACGCATGATGACGTCACAAGAACAGACCCAGAGCAGAACTAAATGATCGACACTTTTGGAAGTCCTATATTCACTAATTCGTGCTTTCAAAAACGTTTAAAGCTACGAAAGTAATCATAAATTATCAGATTAATAATATTTCTTGATCCTACAAAGAAGCAAACTCACGTGATATGGGCGCGCCTGCCGAAGCGCAGATCTAAAGCACGGCTCGATTTTAAAAGAGTAGCTTGTAACTCGATCCCTCCAAGCGACGTGGTTCATTCAGCCACTGTGCGTAGTTCCTTTTTATGTTCGCGAGAGAGGGTTGCGATCCACTAAAGTACGCCTCACACAGGCGCGGCCGGGATACTAGCTATGGCAGCACGACGGGCGATCGACCGGACTGTTGTTGGAGCGATTAAGTTCTTATCACGGTACACCCAGCCTTGCATGAGCTTCAGACGAACACGTCACGGCTGGGAAGGGCGATAAAAAAATGGACCCGTGCAACAGATAAACGGCGGTGGCGCACGAGAGTGCAGACGCTTCCTTTTTTGTTTCGTTCCATGAAGATAAGTCTGGATATGCTGTATATGGAGACGACATCGACACATCGACACGTCAGACGCGGAAACAAGAGCAGACAGCGTTCAATTGAAAGAACGAACAAGATAGCTTCGTGCTAGCCGAACGGGCACTTCGTAGTTAGGACTGCGCAGAGTAAAGGAATGGCACCGAAGTTACATGAGTTTCTTAATCTCGCAAAACAACCTCATCACAGAGAAACGAGATTCACAAGGACGGACGTGACCACAGAAGCGTTCGTCCGTGTTGGTGGTGACAAACGTTTAATGATTTAAAAGGGGTGGAGGTATGCATGAGCCGGATCTTTTAAGATCCAGCCCTTACAGATACTAGGTCCCTAGTACGGGACCCCAGTGGCGTCGGCCGATGCCCGGGCGCGCTCGACCAAGGCCTTTTGGGCCTGCAGGTCATAGCAGCCGAGCAGGGTCGCCTCCCAGTCCTCCCGAGTGGAGTTGGGGTCCGCGTGTGCTTGCGTGCGTGAGTGGAAGTCTCCCATCTTACGAATGTGGAGTCGTAGTTTGCAGAAGTGTATATAGGAAGGAGACAGGTTGATTTCCCTGCTGGAAGTGACGACCGACTACTGTGCCAGAGTACCCGGGTTCGAACCCGCCGTCGGCGGCTGCGTTTCTATGGACACGAAACGAAGTGGCGTCCGTGTGCTGTGCGATGTCAGCCAGGAGGTGTTGTGTCAGCGCACGTTAAAGAGCCCCAGGTGGTCGTAATTACTCCGCAGCCCTCACTATGACTCCTCTTTCTCTCTATCCACTTTCATTCCCACCTTCCTCCGTTCCCTTACGGCGCGGTTCAGGTGTCTACAGAAGCAAGTTTGACAGATTCTGCGTCTGTTCCTTCCTGTGAACCAATTATTATTATTATTATTATTATTATTATTATTATTATTATTATTATTATTATTATTATTATTATTAAAAAGCAGATCTTTGAGTACGGTATTGCGCGAGCGTTAACCAGAAAAGCCGCGACATTCGGGCTGGTCGCTGCGTCGGAGCGGTAAGGAGACTTAATTGCTATCTGCGTTTCAGTACTAAAGATATACACGATGGATATACTGGCGCAAAAATAAACACTACCCGGGACGAACGATGAATCAATAAATGTGAACCGTTCGCAAGGAGAGGGCATGAACATCCGCCGCTCGCATCAGATTATCGTCATTAATATAAATACTACACCATACATCGTCATTGGCCACACGACCCATCAAAGTCTGAAAAAAAAAAAAAAAAAAAACTACAGAAAATTTATTGTTACAATTTTTTTTTTTGCGGTGTTTTGGCACGAAACCCATTGTGACAACATAATTTCGGTAGTAACACCAGAATATTCTGTAGTTACAACAGAAAAGTACTACACAGCTGTAGACGAAACAAAACTATTACAGAAAAGACGACAGAACTGCAGAAGAAGCTGACGTCTATGACAGGAGTACGGAATATCTTGTCCTATTTTTGACACAGTTCTGTAGTTTCTTTTTTTCGACTGGTATTAGTGAGCAGAATACACACAATCATTCTTAAAATTATTTCTTACGCATCCCTCCTTGTTCATGCAGCTTCCGCCAGGTCACTGGAACGCAATTAAACTTTATCTTTGGCTTAGTTTCGATGGAAGCCTGTTTTCCTGCCCCGATAACCGTCAAGACGCTGTAATCGCAGTCGCTCGGCACGAGTAGTCATGAAACTTCCGCCTTTTAAATTAACGAAAGACGGTTGCAACGGAGGAATGAATTGCTGTGATGCCCGATCATCGACGACAGGTTCCTTGTTTACCGGGCGACGACCGAGATTACCTGGGTTAGACTCGAGCCTTGCGTAGAGATATAGAAAGAGGCAAACAGGCAATTGTATTCCCTTGGCAACCCTCCAAGGGTCGCGCGCTGCTGCTTATCGCTCGGAGAGCCGTGCGGTGCGTGAGTAAAGCCCCCTTTACGTATGAACGTTCTAGTGCGCTAACACTAGATAGGTCACTAGCCGAAAGGCGTGATGTGTGGGGATGTCCGTTGGCTCAACGAAGGCCGTGTAGTTATTAAAGCAACACAAGTTACTCTCCACCCGCTTCTTCCAATGCAACTCAGACGTCATTAGGACGCGAATGTATGTAAAATAAATTAATTGCGCATAAAAGAAGATTTAGGGTCACATTTAAAATCTAACCAACATGGACCCTTCGATTCCGAGTTAGACACGTTACCTCTAGGCTAGTCAGGTATATAGGTGTATAGGTAGGTATAGGTAGGTACACAGGTATGACTTTTTTCAAGCGAGGTGTTAGTAAATGGTTTAGAGCAGCAGTGGGGCTCGTGCGCCATGAACACTTCTTTGTTTTAAAAGTGAAAATTCTGCTTCGGGCCTCACTTCGATGTACTTGGCGTTTTTCTAACGCTCGGAGTGAATCTATAGCAAGCGCTAAGGTGTCACATCTGAGAAATCAGTTACGGCAAAATTTATTGAGGATAGGTGGTTAGATTTGGTTCGGTTTATAGGGTGTATCTTCCCGAATCAGGAGATAGGCTATGATCCCAGACGCGGTGGTGCAGTGGTTATAGATGCTCGAGTTCTGTGCCTGAGGATACGGGATCGAATCCCGGCCTCGGTGGCCGCTTTTCGATGGAGGTGAAAAGTAAGGTGCCCGTGTGCTGCGCGATGTGGGTGCACGCTAAAGAATCCCAGGTGGTTGAAATTTGCGGAGCCCTCCACTACGGCGTCTCTCATAGTCTGAATCGCTTTGGGACGTTAAACCCTAAAAAACAAAACAAATATAGGTTATGAGGGACGCCACAGTGCAAGGCTTCGAAGGTTTCGACCACTTGGGGTTCTTTAACGTGCACTGACATCGCACAGCACACGGGCGTCTTGCTTTTCGACGGAGGCGAAAAGCAACCGCTACAGTCGGGATAGAGCCCGCTTAATTCCTCGCGTGCCGTGCACCGCGGCCGGGTTAATGAGGCAAGTAAAAGCCAAAAGATTACCGTACGCACAAAACTGCTTATATATGCCGTGAGCGAAAACCAGAGATAAGTTAAGAAGTGCATTAAGGTTGGTCAATAGATTGATTAAGGGCTGCTTTCGTAGTAGTCAGGCGTATATAATGTGATGACTACCTGGGGCCACGTGACTCTTCCCATGACGTCACGCCAGTTTTTCGAGACCAACTTTTCTGGACAATACCGCCGCCGCCGAGTTGAGTTGTATCCTTGCTTATTCTGCCGGCAATTGCTCCACCGTAGCGTCACTTATGTGTTTAAAAAAATTCTAATATCCATGAAATCTGCCCCACTATGCGCACAGTCACTTATCAGTACATGTTCCATTCCAGCAGTCACCATCTATGCACACATTCACTCACAGTATAATATAGTCCACTCCAGAGGTCACTATCTACGCAACACATTCACAGTATAGTGCATTGCAGCTGTCACCACCGAGTTTCATTCTTAGTGAGACATATACGACCTTTCACGTACGGCTCGTCTACCCCCTGATTTCGCAATGCCTGCATAACCGCCGATGTTTCAGCTGAGTCAAATGCTTTTTCGTAACCAATTAATGCTATGTATAAGGGCTGGTTATATTCCGAGCATCTTTCTATTACCTGATTGATGGTATGTATATAATCGATAGTAGAGTACCGTTTCCGAAAACCTGCTTGATCCTTTGCTTGATTGCAGTCTAAGGTTGTCCTGATTCTATTAGCGATTACCTTAGTAAATACCTTATACGTGACAGCGAAATCAGGGGGTAGACGAGCCGTACGTGAAAGTGCTGGAAGATATATATAGTGGCTGCATAGCAACCATAGTTCTGCATAAAGAAAGTAACAAAATTCCCATAAAGAAAGGTGTTAGACAAGGAGACACAATCTCCCCAGTACTATTCACAGCTTGCTTAGAGGAAGTGTTCAGAGACTTGGAATGTGAGCAGTTAGGGATAAGGGTAGATGGAGAATACCTCAGTAATCTGCGATTTGCGGATGACATTGCCCTGCTAAGCAACTCGGGGGATGAACTGCAAATAATGATTGATGACCTAGACATAAAAAATAGAAAGGTAGGCTTGAAAATCAATATGCAGAAGACTAAGGTAATGTTCAACAGCCTCGGGAAGGAACAGCAGTTTACATTAGGTAGCGAAGTACTGGAAGTAGTAGGCGAATATGTCTACTTAGGACAGGTAGTAACCGCAGATCTGGACAATGAAATAGGAAATAACAAGAAGAATAAGATTGGGATGGAGCGCATTTGGCAAGCACTCACAGATTATGACTAGCAGCTTAACGGTATCGCTCAAGAGGAAAGTATACAACAGTAGCATCTTACCTGTACTCACCTATGGGGCTGAAACGTGGAGGCTAACCAAGAGAGTTCTACTTAAGTTGAGGACAAGCCAGAGGGCTATGAAACGAAAAATGGTAGGGGTCACATTAAGAGATAGGAAGCGTGCAGAGTGGGTCAGAGAAATAACTCAAGTTACCGACGTTCTAGTGGAAATTAAGAAGAAATGGGCATGGGCAGGATATGTAGTGCGAAGAGAGGATAACCGATGGTCGCTTAGGGTAACAAACTGGATTCCAAGGGAAGGAAAGCGTAGCAGGGGGCAACATAAAGTTAGGTGGGCGGATGAGGTTAAGAAGTTCGCGGGGGTCAAGTGGATGCAGCTAGCACAGAACCGGGTAAGTGGGGAAATATGGGAGAGGCCTTCGCCCTGCAGTGGGTATAGTCAGGCTGATGATGGTGGTGATGATGATGATGATGATGATGATGATACGACCTTTTCCTTAAAGCAATAAACAAAACTCAAGCAAGATAAACAAAGCTAAACCAAGGCAAACACAACAAAGGTAAACCGCCCTAGCGCACCTAAGTCGCATTTCGCTTGGCCAGGTGAATTAGGCATCGTGTATTAAAGCATGAAATGCTGTTAACCACCTTTTCGGCAGGCAGCTGCCAAACCGCAAAGAGAACACGAAGGCGAACCTAAACAAACTTACGCGAAACTTTAGGTTCTCATCCTGATGTCTACGTGCTGCACTGCCAGTGGGGTAGCTCTTGAGCCAGCAACAGCGTCTCTAGAATGTGCTACACCGGTTACTGCGCATGTGGTGGTCGGCTCCTCGCAGCGTTCGACTGAAAACCCAGGCGCCTCGCAGCACCATATTAGCCTCTTCTTCTATCCCTGCGTCTCTTCGCTATAGCACTTATTCACTCGTTTCTAGACTTATTAATATATGCGGGGAAGATATAGGGTGCTCTTTTTTTTTCTGGCAAGCCTTCCTGCAGAAGCAAACATCTTTCTGGCTTTCTTCTTGCGCACATAGCACTCTGCCGATATGGCTGTATGACCTTCATTATAATATGCTGCATACCCTTCGTCGAGTGCCTCCAAGTTCGTTGACTGAACGTATCTGAAACTATTCCTTACAAATTTCAAGAGTAT
The DNA here is from genome assembly GCF_055883805.1 of Amblyomma maculatum. Classification (NCBI taxonomy): domain Eukaryota; kingdom Metazoa; phylum Arthropoda; class Arachnida; order Ixodida; family Ixodidae; genus Amblyomma; species Amblyomma maculatum. The sequence continues at coordinate 72,596,291 of NC_139352.1, read as the reverse complement.
AACAGTGCGCAATTCAACAAATCCACATTCCTTTGCCACGTACAAGCATCGCCGCTCTACCAACTGTTGCAGTGCGTCTTCTGGCCCGTTTTAGATATACTTACTGTTTCTACATTGATTTGATCCTTTAAATAAATGATATGAAAAAGATTCACAACAGTTGACACTTAAACAAACAGCAACGCTTGGTTGGCGTCGCGCGCAATTCGACTCTTAGCTGGGACAGTCTACATGATATTATCCATGCATCCAGGGATGCCACCGTTGCCGACGTTGCCACCGCGGTGCGCTGCGTCTTTTTTGTCTGCTGTACGGTCCCGGTAGTTAAACCATGCACCTAAAATTTAAATTAGCTGCTCAATTGTGCTAATGCACGCAGCATGTGAAATTAGCGACATACAACCGAAGTAGGACCCGATTAAATTGGAACCATCACAGGAACATTAGAACATTGGACAGGATTAAATTAGAATTGGAAGCCACATGGCAAATGCACCTATCATGTTTCTCCAGCAGAAGGCGCAAATACAGCTAGGCCGATGACAATGGTGATGCTATCTGTTGGAAACTGCCAAGGAAAAATGCACCGATGGCCCCTTAGGGTGACGGAGTAGATTAAGCTCTGCAAGAGGCGGCTGATAGTCTGGTAAGCGGACGAGATCAGGAAGTTAGGAAATTGAGCCTTAGGTAGCAGAGGATGCGAACGATTTTAGGGATATGGGAGATTCTTCGTAAGCAGTGGATATAGTCGGGTAGATGACGGCGATGATGTTGATGACAGCAAATTCTGTGCTGCAAATCACACAAGGCACACAAAGAACCATACATGCATGATTTATTTCGACGACAGCAAGGTAGATTTCGACGCGTACGTGAGAAAAGCGCTCGTGCGAAAGATGCGAAATAATCAAACACTCGCAAAATGACTTCGTCTCAAAAGAAAGAGCAAAAAGAAACATACGACGAACCTGCATGCGCTGCTTCGTGCGTCATCGAGAGCTTAGCGGTAAAAAAACAATAAAAAAAAACAAGCAAGGAAAGACAGAAAGTCCTGCGGAGAACGCGGCAGCCTTTTGTAGGAATGCAGGTGTAGAGCGCAGAACAGAAAAAAAGAAATGTAAAAGGCTGAACATGAAGCGCATTCTAGCGAACTCACAGTCGCTGTATACAGCGTGACTTCCGCCTTCAAGTCGCGTAATGCGTACGCCATTTTTTTTTATTCGCTAACGACCACCTTCAAGGTCTCCCTCGAGAAAGCGTTGACAGCAGGGGGTAACGCAACTCTGACGAGTGGGGGTACAGGCAAAAACGCAGAGGGAGCTACTTGGCGCCCATAGCCTGTCATTTTCCGCTGCTGAAAGTGCGCATTTAATTTTGGAGATCTAAAGTGCAGTTTTTTTCTCCTTTTTTTTTTCCTTAACGGGAAGAGTATTGAGGAAGGGGTACGACACAATGGTAATCGCTGGGAAAACACCTCATTCAGAGCAACCGCCGTCGATGCACCCAAGGTCACAACTTGTCATTGCGAGCGCTGCGGGGGCACGTGGGGCAGCGTTAAACGAAGAAATTTAATCTCTTCCGACTGCTGAACCTGTAGTGGCGTCATCTTAAACTACGAAAGCAGCAGACTGATTCGTCAGCTTATTGACTGGCTGTCTACTTTCGCAAGTACTCATGTCATGTATATGCACGGACGATTACTGAAGTAGAAGCTTTTCACTTTGAATCCTGCGTAATATAGTTTGGCAGCACGGCGTCGAGAACATATGTTGTATCGCCATGGCACTCATTTAAGTGCCGATTTTCTTGGCATTTCGTGTTTACAATTTACCGACGAACAGAACCATTGCTTTTTAACGTCGAATGGCATATTGAATTCGCCTTTGCGGCCAACTATAAAAACATATCATCATCATTCTCACCCTCAGCCGAACTATACGAGGTGGTGTTGAATGTATACCCATTGCTTAGCGAAGGTCACTTTCATATCCCTCTAGTTAACCCGCTTCTATCCTAGTTTTATCCACTTGATCCTTGCAAATGTCTTCAGCTCATGCGCAACCTGAATTTCCTGCCGCCCCCGGAGAAGAACGTAATTTAACGTAACTTCAGTAAGCTTTCCCGGTTTGAGTAAATACTCGATAGGTTAAAGAGACACAGACGACTAGCCTGTACGCATTTTGTTTTAAGTAAAAATATTGCTTCTCTGGCCTTTTCTGACCACCGAATTTGAAATGTTATTTGATTTGGTTTATGGAGTTTAACGTCGCAAAGCGATTCCGACTGTGAGAGACGCCGCAGTGGAAGACTGCAGAAATTTCGACCACCTGGGTTTCTTTACCGTGCACTGACAATGCATAGCACACAGGCGCCTTGCTTTTTGCCTCCATCGGTAGGCTGCCGCAGCAGACAGGAGTCAATCTTGCGTCCTTAGGCACTGCAGTCGAGCCTGTGACCACTGCGCAACCGCGGCGGGAGGAACGCAAAAATTAACGCAACTTCTAAAAGCTCTCTCGGTTTGAATAAAAACTTGAAAGGTTAAAGACACATAAACGACAACTCCATGCAAGAATTGATTTCAGTAAAAGTATTGATTATCTGGCCCTTTCTGGCCATTGAATTTCAAATCTTTTGAATTAAAAGAAAAATTGCAAATTGAGCTCAAGAATCTTCCCTAAGGAGATCCAAACACGTGACATCCTTGAAATGTGATGCAGTGTGGCCGCTCGAATCTCAGGCGAAAATCAACGTCGACACACTCATTTTGCTTGCGAAACTTACCAGGGGCGGCAGCACCTGCATTTCGTGTTTTATTATCTTGAAACTATCAATGACAGTGGTTTCTTTTGTGATTAAGACGCACTACACTCAAAGTAAAGAACAATTTCATTTTCAGAATGTTCCCAGTTTGAAGCGCTTTTGACGCAGTGCACAGTTCGAAGAGGTCGCACTGTAAACTGAGTCTTCGCGGAGACGCCATGGACGAGCAGCAAGCGTAGAATGGCATTCAGAATGAGCTCATGTAAACAATACGATTCTGTCCAACGCACTTCAGAGGAAAAATAGGGGTGGAATGCAGCAGACCTTTCTTTTTTTAATTTTATTTTTCTGCCACGGAGCAAGACAAATAATGCGTCACTCTAAACCTGCGGCGGAAAAACAAAACAGACACGGAGACGCACTGACGCGGTGCGAAGTCACATTCCACCCGAGAGCTGAAAACACAGCTGTGCATAGGTGTACGTAAAGCTTAGTACGTGTTTCCTATACAGGCAGCAAACAAGCAAGAGCGCCCGCGAGCCGCATATCTGTCGTTGACATCGCTCCTGACGCTGTAATTCGGCGTGTAAAAACGACAAACATAACGAGTAGAAATTACGATTACCTGTCCCTAGTTGTGTGCTGCTAATTTAATTCGGAACTGTCGTGTATGGAGTTTAACATCCCAAACTGGCACATCGAACTCTATAATGGACGCCCTATATACTAATTTCGACAACCTGGGGATATTTACCGCGCCCTTCTATCGCTAGAACATATGCTCCGTGGAAATCGGGCAGACACGGCCGTAGGCTTAAATCTTGATTCTTTTAGTTCAGCATCGGACTGCCGTAACTGCTGAGCCATCCTGGAGGGTTGATTCATGAAGTTAGTGTCTGACTAGTGTTAAGTCTTCCGCGCCGTGGCCTTTCGCGCGGCTGAACTGGTTCAACGCTTAGCCACGTCTTTAAGAAATTCATTCAGCAGAAACAAAACTTAGAATGCAGCAAAGGCTAGAAAATTTGCTTCCGAAACAAAGTATCGACTTTGGAGCTTGCCAACGCATCACTACCAATTTCTTTATTCAATTGACCCACATCTAAAATCAAGACTTCCTCCGAAATATCCTCGCCAACTAGAAACTCTTTACACCGACTTCGCCTAAGTTGTGCATACACAAATGGATTACGCTACCGTTTCGATGAAATGAACAGCCCGTATTGTGACAACTGTGGCTCGATTGAAACTGTGGAACATATCCTACTTGAGTGCACTGCGTACGCTGACGAGCGTGCAAACTATGAACACAGCATGGAGAAGCTCTCCCCACTGCTTTTAACAATGAACAGTGTTTTAGGTCCCTTAGCCTGCCCTAAGCAACAGAGAGTCGCGATGAACTTTTTATTTACATTTTTGAAAGACACTGGACTCCTTGACAAACTCTAAATTCACCTCGCATGTTTCGCCCAGGCATTTTTCAAGCTGTGAACTCTATAAGCATATTTGTCGGATCATGCATTTCATTATTTGATTTTATATCATTACTCCACGAAGCACCTTAACACGTATTTAATGGCCGTGTTTTATCTCCCCCTTCCATTCTGTTATTTCCCTCACCATTCTTTTTTCAATTTTTCCCTCCCGAATTCCCCTACCTACACAGAGTAGCATGCCAGCGAAATCTAAACGCCGGCAAAATTCTCTGTTTTTACATTAAAGAGTCTCTCTCTCTCTGGAGAAATAAGTATTAAACCAATTGCGATGGCTCAGCAACTATACGTAATCAAGCTCGAAGTATCTGGTTCAAACTGAACGACATATGAACCGGAATGCAGTACGGAAACGCATGTGTACTGATGTTTCCGTGCATGTCGGTGAATCAGAAGGTGGTCGGATTTCTGTCGAAGTCCTCCACATTATCGTTTTTCTCGCCTAACGTTTTTTTGTTTCTGTCGCGTTAAAATGTGCTCTTTTTAAGTCACGAAAGAAAAACAAAAGATAGCAGGACGGTTAAGTGTGGCTTTAAGAGTGAACACGATGGCACCATTAGGAACGTCTTTTCAATCCTCAAATTATTATTTTTTCGTTTTAGGTTACTTTCATTATTAAAATTATTACTGCAAAATCGGTACGCATCCCAAGCATTACGTTAGTAAGTAATACACCCCACATTGCAATATCTAGGCGCCCGTCTAACGTGCTTGATAGCAACGACCATTATGCATATATTTCTTGTACATCGAACATTGTTTCAGTGAAGAAGAAACCATGTTGAAGAAAAAAAAAATAACGACACTTTGTGGCCTATGCGTTGTGCCAGCCTGGCATGCAGACAGGGCCTGAGGTTGAACACCAAAGGTGACGAACTTCCTTTACTCAATTACTTCTTTTTCCTCGCCAATTGTGGCTTCATTTTGACCCTCCTCCAATTCGTTACCTTTATGTTGGGTGTTTGAAACTCCCGCGCGAGGCCACGTGCTTGCGACATCATGACCGTGTCGATGAATCACGATTCAACACGAATCAACAATGCTGACCTATTGATCTAAACAACGCTGTTCTTGGAAAGCTCGCTCGCATGTTTTATCTCAGATACGAAAGCGAGCCGACCGAAGCGACAGGCGCGTCCGTTCGCTGGTAACGGTGCGTTTTATTGTCGCTTAAACCCAACCAGGGAACTAGCCGATTAAACCTCGGTTCAGTCCCGATGCGTCAGTGATTCCATCAATAACCTACCTTGTCATATATGAACTAACAGTGTAAAAACAAAGAAGCGAAACAGCGCATACGCGTGCAGTCGCTGCACTCTTGTTTACGGGGTATTCTAAAACGGTTTAAAAACAACGCACCGGATTTCTTACCTGTGGACCTCCAACGCGAAGAGAAGGCACGTAGTGATGTCGCGCTCGTTATAGAAACACGAGGTGAGCGAATGGATGTTGTCGGCCCTAACGAAACGTGGGGACATTGAAAAACATTTTACCCGACGCAGCTGGTACAGTCATCAGGGTTTCCTGTGCCTATTTATGGGGTCATAGTGCTCTCACTCGATACAAATTGTTGCTGCGCTGTAGAAGTTCCACGAGCGCGAGAGGCCATAGGCTTCCTCAAGAGTGCTCGAGAGGAGCCAGTCGTATACGCCCGAAAAATTAGGGACACATTTAAGCTTCGCCTTATTAAGAGTAGATGCGATGACGCCTTTTAACATCGCCTTTTCATTTCGCACATACTTATATATTTTTTGCATAATTTTTGGGGGGAGGAAGCCGCTGTATCTGTTTCACTTCTCGGTGCCCACATACACTTACAATGAACGGCGTACAATCGGATGTACTTATGTGTTCGGTTCGAATCCCTCTCGCTACTAGCCTCCAGGTTAACTACCATGATAGATCCTAAATGGGAAGCGAAGTGGTATGACGTCACCCTGAACGCTAAACAAACGAAATCCCGTACATATTTTTTCCTACACGATTTTTTATGCGATGTCTTAATTGTGTGGTGCGGCTGTTCGGCCGAGCGAGTCCGCCATGCTGCAGAATAAACTGTGTTTGGCACATATGTCGAGCGAGCGCTGAGCCCCTGCGCTGATAGATGATGATGATGATAACTTTATTTTCCACCAGATAAGGAGACCCCAATTCCCGCCCCCGGCACGCAGGCCTAAGGGACGGGAGCAGAGACCTCCGCGATCAGAAGCAGGCAAAGAGGTCTTGGCTCTTCGCGGCTTCTTCCGCCAGGCGGATGGCTTGTAGCTGTGGAGCAGGGACCTCGCTCCGCAGCAGGGCTTCCCAGGCTTCTCTACAATTTATATTTGTTTTAGCCCCTGGGGAGCTAGTACATTCCCAGATTATATGGTCGAGGGTCCCTCTCTCCCCACAGTGCTTGCATTTATCGTTTCTCCTATCTTCCATTTGGACATAATATGCCCAGACCGGGTTTACAAAGTTCCCAGCTTGCAGGCACCGCCATGCGACTGACTCCCTATTGTTTAGACTTTTATCCTGTGGTGGCACCAGTCTCCTGCTTAACCTGTAATTTTGAAGAATCTCCGTATAATTTTGCAGACGCTCGTCCATGTTCCGGCAATCGGGCGGCTCCACAGTTACCCGGAAGTAGAGAGCTCGGGCTAACTCGTGGGCCGCTTCGTTGCCAGGAACGGACGTGTGTGCAGGGGTCCAAATTAGGCGAATTTTCCTGTTTAGTGCGCTGATAGATCGGTGCTGTGACGTCATCTTAACAACACTTAGCTTTCTTTATTTCCTCTGTAAGTTGATTAGTATTATCGCGATATCGTTAAAGCCCCATTCTCCAGAAAATCCAGCGTCGGCGTTGTGAGAAAAATCACAGGCATTCCTCTGGCACGTGGTAGTTGTCAGGTGATATGACCAAGCGCTGATTGGATATCGGTTTGCGGCATACGGTCGATTTGGCAGGAGCTTCCAGCTCGTGCTTCTCAATTCAGATGGCCTGTCATGGTGGTGCAGTGATTACGGCGCTCGACTACTATGCCCAAGGATACTGGACCGAATCCCGGCCTCGGGAGCCGCTTTTCGATGGAGCATCCGAAAAGTAAGGCGCCCGTGTGCTGTGCGATGTCAGTGCACGTTAAATTTCCGGAGCCCTCCACTACGGCGTCTCTCATAGTCTGAGTCGCTTTGGGATGTTAAACCCCATAACCCAAACCAAACCAATCAGTTCAGACGGGAAGGTGAGGCCGTAATGCGGGCTTCCATAACCGTTGCAGTCCGAGTCAGGCATGCGACCCCTCTTCCAAATAGGCTCGTTAATACGCCTTGGTTAACCGCACTGTACATATATTCCGGGTGGTCTTTCACATATTATACTAGCCTATGATTATATGCTTAAGATAATGAGTGCGATAATAGGGACACAAGTTGGAATTAGCTGTTGAGCGGGTACCAAAGTGCGTGTGGGGTTTAACGTCCCAAAGCAATTCAGGCTATGAGAGACGCCGTTGTGGAGGACACCGGAAATTTCGACCACCTGGAGTTCTTTAACGTGCACTGACATCGCACAGTACACGGACGCCTTGCTTTTCGCCTCCATCGAAAAACACGCGAAAGGAGGATCCGTAAAGAAAGTTGTGGGCGGGAGCCGTTAACTTAAGGCGCAGCTGAAGTCTTCCGCTTTCTCAATTTTGTTAATTATCCTTAATTCAGTTTGTTCAAATCGCGTCTCTGATCTGTTTGTTGCTCGAACTGACATTTGTAAAGCTGTGTCTGTTTTAATGTTTTTCGTTCGGCTAGATGACTACTTTCAAACCACTGTTCGATGCTCTGAGCTACTGCTGAGTAGGCACGATTTCTTTATTTTCCTGTTTTCACTGCGCTAAACTTGTTCTTTTCGTGTGATAATATTTCCCCAACTTGCCACAGCCTCAGCTGTCGCTGGCAGTACGTTGCCTGATCAAACGCTGACGCCAGGCGCCAACCTGAATTAGTGTTGCACCCACAAATCCCCTGTTATGAATGTATGTGGTACATGTGAGGTTAACGTCCAGAGGCTATTGACGTGTTATCGGGTAGCCCGTAATGGTGTATACTGTAATCGATGTATATCGATTATCGATGTAATATAATGGAAGAGGAACGTTCACAGATAGAAATTCAAAATTTGGAAACAAGGGATACATTACTGCGACTGATCTGTTTAAGTAGTTTGCAGCATACGTATACATACCCTTTCCCAGTACAAGCCAGGTTCACAATCAAGGTTACGGAAGGAGGGTCACGTACAGAAGTCATCATCAAGGCAAATAAGGAAACCAAGTTGTGCACATCTTTCTTTATATTCTACGAAACGGCCATGCGACGGCTGATAGATATGGGTGTTTACTTGTTTCCCGCCTTTTTCCTTTCATACATCGTGCAAAGTTGTTTACGTTATCATCGTTACAATTTCATCACCTCCTCGGCCATTTCGGTACCAGAACACGCACGACACCTGTGACTTCGTGGCGCACTTAGGTGCCATCAGCGCATTAAAGGTGGATCGGCCAGCTAGAGAAACGACCTCGTCCGGGCCATCGTCGGGCTGATCGGGGCCGGCAAGGCCTGCAAGATTCATCCGCGGTCTCAGTACTCGATCATTCGCGAAGTGTATAGTGGAAGAGACGCAGTCGTGTAGGGGATCTGCGTCACCCGCGGATTGGGAAGATGATCGAGACAGGCATCCCGCGATGGATGTTCTTTTGTGTGCCAGGCCAAACAACAATGTGGCATGGAGCATCAAGCTGGCATGCAGTCTATGCGAGTCTGGGAATAAAGTTCGCAAACAAAGCCGGTACGAAGGTCGACCATCTAATACGTGCATAGTGAATAATTCGAAAAATATAAGCACCCCGCCGGGGTGGCGCAGTGGTTACGGCGCTCGACTACTGTTCCCAAGGACGCGGGATCGAATCCCGACCTCGGCGGCCGCTTTTCGATGGAGGCGAAAAGCAAGGTGCCCGTGTGCTGTGCGATGTCAGTGCACGTTAAAGAACCCCAGGTGGTCGAAATTTCCGGAGTCCTCCACTACGGCGTCTCTCATAGCCTGAGTCGATTTGGGACGTTAAACCCCACAAACCAACCAACCAACCAAAAATATAAGCGGCGTTTGTTGTATGTACGCGAAGAAAGGTTCTGTCGTTTTGACTGTCATGAGTGACTAAGATGGCGAATATTTTGTACTTCGGTTAGACTCGAAGAAAGCGCCAACATTTGGAGAAAAAAAGCTATTTGCTCACTAATAACGAAAGATGAATACGCAACAATCAAGGTGTTTTAGTTCTCACCGTCATTGGTGTTACAATGAGTGTTGCCAGATTGGAAAGTGGCCGCGATACCAGAACTTTGGCGAAATTTCCCCAAATTTCCCCAGATTTTCCCAAAATCCAAAATTGCTATAAAATGCTTGAAGGTGACCAAGAACTAGTTGTCATCACTCATTTTATTAAAATAAAAGCAGGTCGTACAGCCCCTAATCATCAATTTGGACGTCATATATGTCTGAGCAGAGCATCGGTGATAACGAATTTCATGCAGCACGTCATGACCTTGGCACATCTGCCTGGAGGCTAATGTTGAGCGAATCCGCACAATGGCATCTAAAGTTTTCAGCGACCTCTTGCTTGTGACTGAGTCACAACAAGCTTGTGTGTAACTGCAACGTACATACAAACCCCGTTTACATTACGAAGCCGTTTTGTTGTAGCTTCCTCGAATGGGCCGAACTCCGACGAAACCATCAACCGTGCCCGCGAGTGAGGTTTGAAACCAGCATCATGACTGCTTCAACGCGAGTTGAAAAAAAAAAAAAGTTGCGCAGTAACTGATCGCCCCAGTGAACTGCAGCGTATGAAATCCACAGTCAAGCTTCAGCATTCCTTATGTACGCACAGGACAAAGGTGCAGGCCGACAGCGAGGTATTCGCGCTGTGTTAGGTGCACAGCATCTACAGAGGCTGTTGGGATGACAGGCGAACAGTGTCTATCGACTGGTGAGTCGAGGTTTCAACAACAAAGCCCGCGTATGGCAAAAGGGAGATGCACTTGCTTGGAGGGGGTCGCTTCAGGAACAAAGCAAGGGTGTAGGCCTCTGACGTTCACTTATCGTATGCAGCGAAACAACGCCAAATTAGTGTTGTCAACCGTAGCGTTGGGGTGGCCAGGTGCACTGTGCGCCAACTCGTAGGCGACACGGGTTTACGAAGGGCAGCGTTGAAAGGGTCAGGTACTTGGTTGTTTGTTCCTTATCTATGCAAGAGAGGGGCCTGCGTACAAGTTAAGGTTGTGGGGCTGAGACCCGGATCCGGCACGCTAATGTAGTCGCTGGGGTCACTGCAATTTGCATGCTTTGACTTTTGTTGCTCTTTGCTTGAACGTGTGTCCCGGGAAAGAGTTGATAGCTCTAGGAAAGTCGGAAGGGGGTGGTAGGCAGGAAGCAACCAATCAGGGTCATGCTTGCTGCAATTTGCTATTATTCACCCCGAGGGATTAAAACTGAGCCCCAGGGCCCAGTCGAGGGTTCTGTGCTATGGTTTAACTCGTCGTCTTTGGCTAGGCCGAGCTAGCCAGATCCATGTTACCCAACCTTGCTTTATATATTGTAAATTACTTTTCTTTGCATAAAATCCAGTTCATCTCTTAATTCATCTCATAAAGTGTCGACGTCTTTACCAGTATATCATCGTCTTTCTCATCACCGTCTTCGACAAGACCTGAAATTTATCGGGCCATACAGAAAACGAGAGCAGATACAAAAATCCAATTCTCCTAGCCGACAAGCGTTCATAGTTTTGTCATATGCGCTAAGTCTATTCGCGCATTTCATTGACTTGGCGTAAGTCTTATGCCCTTCCGAAACCTAGAAAGACTTCCATAGTAGCACTTAGAGGTGGGCGTTGCCCCACTGTCCGATAGGTAGGAGTCAACGGCGGCTTCGGTCAAGACACACGCGCGCACCACTCTCTTATGCCGCATTATTAGGCAGGGAGGGTAAAAAAAAAAAGGAAAAAAAGAAGGCAGGAAGCACGGAGACAGCGAACCGAGGAGAAAAGAAAAAGGAAGAACAAACAGTAACAAAGGAAGGACACACAAGAGGAAACGATACATGAATGAAAAAAAAAAAAATCGCGTATGCATACAGAAGGAGGTCAGTCCGGGCATGACTCACGTTAGGAGAAAGACCAGGAGACGCCTACGGCGAACATGATGTTGGAGTGGGCGCGGCGAAGGCTATAGTTCTGCTACCTATACTACATACAGCGAGCGAGAAGTGACAGCGACACTGCGCTCACAATCCTGCGAAGCATCCGAAGTGCTGCTCAGCCGTGCCGTCACGCGGGTCGAAAGCGAATCCAGCGCCAGCCGCTTGTCGTCACGCAACAAACCCGCCACCGCTGTCCCCAGCAGTTGCCGTCCACGTGCGACCGCGCCGCGATCGTCTTCGCTCCGTCGCTGTAGGCCGCGATCGAACGTGTTTTCCCTTTTCTTGCCGGCGCCTCGGCAATCGCCGAACGGCGGATAGTGCGAGGGACGAGGTCGGCTCCTGCGTCGAACCGTCCGGCGTATTTTTCGCGGATTAGATACGCGGTAAGCGACGACCCCACTATCAACTAGAACGTCAGTGCACCCTCCGCGATCGAATTTGCCTTCGTTTCCTTCCTCTACACTCGAAGCAGTAGCGTGAAATCTGAAAACATGCCGTCTGGTAACACATTGGCGAGGTCCTCTCACTTGTATTCCAGTATCGACACAGTTGTCAGGGCCTGCCGATGCTTGAAACATACGAACCACAACACACGTTCACTTTGGTGTCGGTGATTAAAAGCGTGTCCGCAGTGCACGACAGTCTCGTAGGTACGTACATACATATACAACTGAAATCCTGCTCAGTATTCAGCCGTTTTTTTGCTTTGGAGTCAGTCACTCGGGGAGCCGTTGACCGCAGCAATGACCCAACGTGTCCGCGATGTCGTCAAGTGAATTAGTACATTTATATCCAGGAGGCCTTCCACAAAGCAGTCCTTGCATGTCGCTCCTCACTCGAAGTCGGGCACCCACTTCAATAAGGGCTCAAAGTCACGCAGGAACTGTCGATAGCCGATTTGCACACAGCTGGGGGTCTCGGGCAAACAGTGGTGTCGATAGTTGGCCGCGGCCGATGGGCCAATAAACTCGCTCCGGCGCGCACAGTCGTCTCAGCGGGGTGTGCGCGCACATGTGCGAGTCGGCACGTCACAGACCACCGCTGCCACCGCTCTCTGCCGACGAACGAACTGCATTCCCGGCTTTGCGTCACTGACGCCGCCGTGAGGTACGCCGGCAGCGGTACTTCGGCGGCGCACACCGAATGAACCGGAGAGCACAGAGAGGATACGGTGAGGGGAAAAAAAGCTACGCGAGTGCGCAGCTGGCAACAACATCCGTGCAGCGCTGGAAGAAGGCTAGGGGGAAAGCGCCGCTGTACAGGTGTATCTACTAAACACAGCCTCCGTCTATACGCACGGGGAAGCGTGACGCTGTGTGGTTCTGCTTCGGGAATACAACCACACGTTGATCACGTGGCCAGCTGGGCCGGCCACGCAAAGGTAGCGGTAAATAAAGGAAATTAATCCCCTCATTAGCATCAAACCAGGGTTGTACCACAAGTATCAAATCAAATCAAAACTTTAACCAGGTAACAGTACAGTACAGCTTCATAAGGGGCTGTCAAAAAGGCATAGACATGCCTAACAAGTGTCAGCTTTCACCCCCTCTCGATGAGTCGATGAGGCGCACATTTTTTATTTGGTCGGAAGAATTGCAATCTTCAACTTGTATGCAGGAGTAGCAACGGGATGTAGTTTGTCTCTAATTCTGTCATTTCGTACTAAAGGGTTATACGTTCGCTCATATCTACCGCGAGAGCTTCACTGTAGTGTCAAAAACTGCTCTTCGTCTAGTTAATCTGTCACAAGTGAATTTAATCTGTCAGAAATGAACATGCACACTCTGTTCGCAGCGATTAGGGCTCGTCGAGCTGTTCTTACAGCTCTTGAAGTGCCTCACTACTCTATGTATTAGCCAAGGTCAACCTGTCCGGGTGCTTGATCTTAAACGAGCCAGAGGTCACAATGTGTATTTATAGTTCAACCATGGTACAACCTATGGTGTACCGCCACTTGACCTGCGACGGCCGATACAGCATCACGTGTTCCCCTTTAGCTGACGGCTTCCTCGACTTCATAATCTCGGCAATTAAATCACTGCAAACTCATGTCTGTCCATGTCTATACCTATGCCTAACCAAAACAAATCCACGCTTTCGCTTCGTCTAAGTGGGTTTAGCAGAGTTAAACCTCAGCCATTTTTATCTGGCCTCCTCGTAAAGTTATTTTGTATTTGCGAATAAAACTTCTCAATTGAATTCTGTTCAATGTACACTGTCTCGGGTAAAGGCCCCAGAAAGAAATAACGTAAAAATAGAAAATCGAGTTCACAGTGCAACACGTATGCGAAGCGTCATTCACGCTCATTTCAAATTTTTTTTTTCGTGATTTCTTGGAGTTTTATTCGCATGATTGAACAAACGAGCTCAAGAGACCCTTCCGTCAGGTAAACCGCGTTATCACTCTCCCCAAGCTCTCAAGCAGTGCTATGGATTTCATATTGACTGCAAATTGCAATATATAGTCGTTGCAATTTTCTTGAGTCAGGTCAATTAGGGTGATAGGACAAGATTTATGCGCCCAATGCATTCCAAAGTTAGTAACTGGTGAGTAGTAGTTGGTACTTTAAGTTTCTCTCAATGTCAACTCGTTTCCTAGAACTCTCAACGTTCTGTGCATTCAGAGAGATTTGCCTAAAGTCAGGCGAGGTTAGAATTTGCTGAAATTCGATGCCCACAACAGGATTGTTCAGAGTCCAATGCGGAGAAACCTGCGCAAGGTCAATCGTAAATTTGGACGAGGCTTCGGCTGTCACCGGTAGGTTGCCCTGACTGGTAGGTAACCGACCAATTCGCAGCACGTGAGTTTCTCTCACGGTAAGTCAGAACTGAAGCGGTGCCTTTCGCATCCGTAGTAGGGACTTCACAGAAGCTTCACATGAATTGCAGCTAGCCTCAGCAAGTAACCGCGTGTTGTACACTTTGAGCAGCAGTTCCACAGCTGTTTCAGCAGGCAGCTGCCTCCTGTACACCTTGAGCAGGAGCTTCACAGGAGTTTAAGCAGCCAACTGCCTTCTACATACTATGAGCAGGAGCTTCAGATGAGTTTCAGCAGGCGACTGCCTTTGAGCAGGGGCTTCAGCAGGTAACTGCCCGTTATTCATATTAAACAAGAGCTTCACAGGAGCTTCAGCAGGTAACTAGGCCCTACACACTTCGAGCTACCGATGAGCGTACATGTACCTCCTTTTGCTGAGCGAAAAAAAAAAAAAAGAAAAAATCTCCACTTGCTTCTTCCTGGAACACCGCCATGCCCGCAGGAAGGACACAATAGAAGGCTCAGTAAAATGAAAGAAAAGAGGAGCCATTATTTTCTTTTTATTTCCATGCTTCCCGTCACGCGCGATGCTACCTCCTCTGCTCTTTTCCAAGTCGAGCGTTTCCTGGCCTTATCCGGTGGAAGGCAAAGAACCTTCCCGGCGAGCGCCATTATCTGTCTGCACGTCTCTCTTGAGGTAGATTCCGTTTTATTCTCAACATTAAAAAAAATAATAATAAAAAGAGAAAAAAGAGGAAGGCTCAAGTAAAGCGTGCAGAAGCATGTGGGTGCAGCCGGTACCGAGAAGTTAAACTTATTACTCTTTAACGGCTGTTGGCATTGAAGTATACACGGGGAAAACTTGCGGCTCGACACAACCTTTGATATTGCACGTACTGGCGGGAACAGGAAATGTACAACACGCCGACGTTTTTTCTTCACATTTTACGCTTGCCAAATTGAAAGCGGGAAAAAAAGCAGAATGCAGCTCATTTACGCTGTAAGAACAGATAACAAAAAAAAAAAACAGTCTCCTTGGAATTGGAATATGTCAAAGTTATAATGATTACGCAAGCCGTTTAGAGGGCGTTCGGGAGAGCTGCGCGTGCTAGCCATAAGGAAAGCTGCACGGTAGGAGCTGTAACGTACAACAGAGCATTATGTGTGTGGGCGTTTTGAAAGCGTGTATTGATAGTTACTAGAATTACAGTCACGCAGAACTAGGGATGCACGAATTGAAAAGTCGAAGAGAATATGAATATAGCGTTGCTTAAAACTGAACGAATACTGGTGGAAGAGAATGTGAAAAGACTCGAATATGCTTACGAATGTTCGCTGCAATTGCGAATATTCGTGCAAAACATTCGTGGAACAGCGAACAGCCTGCGTTGACGCTGCTGTACGGAACTATAAATTCTGGATTTATAGCTACAGTAGTCAAAAGAGAAAACTCAACCTGCAGCTGCTGCGCAACACAGTTTTCCTTTTAGTATTGGCGATGAAAACGAATGATATAACACGATATCTGCAAGTGCCTGCCAAGTGAAATTTGGAGGAACCCTCAAATCTTAGATCTAGGTTCACCGCTATCCCTCAAGGCAAGTGCATACGTACAGTGGCTGTATGTAATCCAAAGTTTGACGGAACGCCGTCTGGTCAGGTAGTAGCATAGTTATTCTGTAGGGTCACTGACCACTTATCAAAATAGATGGTTGACGTTTGGAACCCCTACGGGTTCCTTGTTCACAATGAAGGACCGGGCGATAGAGGAGGCGCTTAAATAGTTTTAAAAAGGCGATGTAATGATTTTGCTTAAGCCGGGGGAAGGTTTCGCTTTGTTCTGTTGATAGTAGGGGTTCCGTAACGTCAACCATCTATTTTGACAAGTGGTAAGTGACCCTACAGAATAACAATGGCTGTATCTTGCTGGTATTCGCACACGGGGTAGAAATGAAAGCTAACGAAAATGGTTATACTAAATTTGGGAACAGTGCAGAGAGCTATGCAGCGGAAAACGGCAGGTGCGACGTTTAGAGACAGGAAGCGCGTCGAATGGGTCAGGGAGCAAACTTGAGTTAACGACGTTGTAGTGAAAATCAAGAAGAAGGAATGCGTGTGATCAAGGCAAGCGTCGTACGGAAGATGTAGAAAGGTATGTAGGTGGTTGAGACCAGGAAGCTTGCGCGATTACGTGGATGTCGCTGGTACAGGACTAAGTTGATTACAGGGACATAAAAGAGGCCTGCTTCTTGAAATGAACGTAGTCAGGCGGTGATGATGATGAGTATTATGACGAAATAGGTGATAGCGGTGCAATTCATGGTATGGGGGGGTGTGGCATCGAAGTCCGATTTGCGCAGCCTGCCTGGGATCGTTCAAGTGCCTCAATCGTGGAGGCCAAATATGAGTATTATGAACGCTGCAACTGTAATGGGCCGCTTCACGTCAATAGCTGCGGTTAACCGTCCATTCCACGCAGATTGCTTGTGGCAGCACACTGAGCCGTGTCGGAGAGGGCCCTGTTTTGGAAAATCTCACCCCCCCCCCCCCCCCCCCCCTTCCAGAAAAAACAAAAAAGACAATGGCGCACCTTATTCCCAAACTAGTCCGGATCATATTCGAACATGATAAAATATTCCACTTGTTTCAAATAATTTAGAACATACACCACCAATCGATTCGCGCGACGAATTTGAAAAGCACATACTTGCTTTAGTTTAGTTCTTCGAATATTCGCATACCGTTTTAGAGAAGCACTTATGTGACCTATGATTTCCTTAAAATCACCACAACCGTACGAGTCTCGTTGGTCAGTGCTACGCGCATCTTCGAGCGAAGCTGCATTCATCAGCATCCTCGCCGTATCCCGGTCGTCATCATTATTGAAAGCCTCGTTTAAAAATGATGTTTCTGTATACACGGCGAAACTAACATTTTACAAACTCGCACAAATGCGCCACATCCAGACAATGCAGAATATATACGATGGCAAATCGGTGAAAGCAAAATGATTGAAATTAAGTATTTGCCAAGTTTTTTCAGGACGCTGCAAATAAATATTGACGTGAAAAACGACGATCGGTTACAATGCGTACAGCCTTCCTGGTTCTTCACGTTAGCGTCGTGTTCTCGGTGCAGCGGCGCTGAAGCGAAGCAGGGCGCATGCGCTCTGGTGATGTTGCTGGAGAGT
The DNA here is from genome assembly GCF_055883805.1 of Amblyomma maculatum. Taxonomy (NCBI): domain Eukaryota; kingdom Metazoa; phylum Arthropoda; class Arachnida; order Ixodida; family Ixodidae; genus Amblyomma; species Amblyomma maculatum. The sequence goes on along the minus strand of NC_139352.1, from coordinate 72,578,868 downwards.
CACGTGATTCGATGTGCTTATCAAGACACTTTGTTGGGCGAGTTGGTAAACATCCATTGTTAATTTAAACAGCGCTTCCTTGTATCTTGTCCTCTGTCTTCCTGTTCGCGCTGTTTAAATTAACAATTCGACGTTCTGCTTCCTGCGAGGCAATCCCAGTGGCGCAAGTGTTATCGTTGATGTATGTGTGTTCCACATGCTGCTCGTGTGTGGATCTTGGTTAGCGCAGAGGCGGGGCGTGTCAAGCGTGACCACACGCTCTCACTGCGTTCGAGGGTAGCGGCACCAGAGAACGCGTTTTAATTATTTATGCAAATACTCCCTAAATACTCCATCTCTCTGGGGTCTCCTGAGCTTTGGAACACCGCCCGCGTTCCACTTCGAGTTTTTGATCAATTCGCCCACCAAATGCAATGTGAACTGCTAGACTTCTGGGTTAGCTCAGCCGGTAACGTGAATGCCTCGAATAGGTGGGGGTACCGGGTTCGAACCCAGCATCGGTAAAAACTTTTTTGTGTGTACAAATTTCTTAGAAGAATGTACAGCTTAATTTGCTCTGTATCCGTGCGGCTAGGCTTGGGTACACGGTATCGCTTTCTATAAGTATATAATGCGCCCATACCGAGGGTCTTCTGCAATTAGTTTCAGTATATTGGGGTTAACGTCCTAAAGCGCCTCAGGCTATGAGATAGATCGTATTCAAGGGCTCAGGACCATTTTGGATCACCCGGGGTTCTTTAACGTGCACTAACGTCGCTATATAGCAATTGCTATTTATTCATTTGTCATGCTAGACCGTTTAACGTAAATATGTGCTATTTTCGGTGTAACCCGCACTTATGTACAGCGTGTAAAATAATTAGTCGCACCATCTTGGGGCTCCGATGCGTGAGAGCCGGTGACAGGCAAGAGTTGCTTCGCAACAACAAGGAGAATAAGACTGGGATGGAGCGCATTTGGCAAGCACTCGCAGATTATGACTAGCAGCTTACCGGTATCGCTCAAGAGGAAAGTATATAACAGTTGCATTTTACCTGTACTTACCAATGGGGCTGACACGTGGAGGCTAACAAAGAGGGTTCTACTTAGGTTGAGGACAACGCAGAGGGCTATGGAACGAAAAATGGTACGGGTAACATTAAGAGATAGCAAACGTGCAAAATGGGCCAGAGAAATACCTCAAGTCACTGACATTCTAGTGGAAATCAAGGAGAAGAAATGGGCACGGGCAGGACATGTAGTGCGGAGAAAGGATAACCGATGGTCGATTAGGGCAACAAACTGGATTCCAAGGGAGGGAAAGCGTAGCAGCGGGCGGCAGATAGGTGGGCGGATGAGGTGAAGTTCGCAGGGGTCAAGTGGATACAGCTAGCACAGGACCGGGTTAATTGGAGGAATATGGGAAAGGCCTTCGCCCTGCAATGGGTTTAGTCAGGCTAATGATGATGATGATTAATCAAAACAGCCAACCAGATGGCGCTCACTTCAGCAGCAGGAATTGTGGGAAAGCTCTTGCCGTCGCAATGCTGCCTCCTCGCCCTCGTTATTGGCGCAGGGCGCCGGGCAGTCGACCCTCACGCAATATTCTTAAACTCGAGAAGGGTGCACGGCAAAATGCACCTCATGCATAAATCTCAATCAATCAATCAATCAATCAATCAATCAATCAATCAATCAATCAATCAATCAATCAATCAATCAATCAATCAATCAATCAATCAATCAATCAATCAATCAATCAATCAGTCAATGAGTCAGTCAATGAATCGATAAATCAGTCAGGTAAACAAAGACTATCTGGTCAGAAGAAACAATCGCAGGAGGTAGGGCATTACCTAAATTCGTCTCAAAGAACGCACGAACTAGCAGGTCTGAAGCGTCTCGGAAAACCGCAATCCGGTAATCAACTAGCCACACATAAAGATCACTAAACAAACGCCACCAGCACTGAAAAGATAAGCGCGCTTTATGCATCTTAAAAGGACGAACTCCAAACACAAGTGGCGAACACTCGGAGAAAGCGATGAACATGACGCCGAGCGCAATAAATGATCTGTACAACATAAAAGATTTTGGTCGCCAGAAACACGTTACAGGCGACAGCCTTGCCGAATACGTCAAAACATGAAGTTGGGCTAGCTGGTTATTGTTCAGCATAACTGAAATTCGCACATAGAACAAGGCAAAAGAACAGGACACAGCATTAGCGCTCATGTTGTATCCTGTTCTTAATATTGACCTGTTCTGCGCGATTATTTACGTTTTGTCGAATACTGAGAGACAATGTGGAACGAAGGTATGTGCAAGGTGTAGTCGATGTGCAGTATTTCCAGAAGCTTGTGCTGCCAGTGCAACAAATATTCAGGTGACGTATACCCCAATAATGGTTCATTCGTGCTCCATATGATATAACTGAACCAAGCTGTTCAGTCAAGCGAATAACTTCATCCGCTCTCGGTTTGCTCGCGGAAATATCTCCATATCATCTGCGTATGCCAGCACCCTCAGCTCTCTGCCCACGATAGGAAAACCTCGGCCGGAACTGCTTTGCAGAATGCTCGTACGCAGCGGCTCCAAGTAGAAAAAGAAGTGGAGATAATGGGCGCCCTTGTTGACAGAGCAGGTGACATAGCCACAGACTTTGAAATGCAACCGTTTACAATAAATTATGCCGGCAGAGCAGTTAACTAGCAAAGCTACCTTTGCTAAGATACAGAGCAGAGCATAACAGATAGTTCAGAGGTATTAGCGGCCGCTTAAAGTGTACATCAAACACACACTATATTGCAGCAACTTTTAGTTAAAATTAATATTACCATTACTACGCAGTATACTGCACTAATGGGGGACTTCAATGCCAAGGTAGGGAAAAAGCAGGCAGGAGACCAGGCAGTAGGTGGCTATGACATTGGCGCTAGGAATAGCAGGGGAGAGTTACTAGTCGAGTTTGCAGGGCTCAATAACTTAAGAATCATGAATACCTTCTTCAGCAAACGGAAGAACCGGAAATGGACATGGAAAAGTGCTAACGGGGAGACTAAAAATGAAATCGACTTCATACTGTGTTCAACCCCCGCCATTGTGCAGGATGTAGAGGTAATCGGGAAAGTGCGATACAATGACTACAGAACGGTGAGGTCCCGAATTAGCCGAAATCTGAAGAAAGAATTCAACAGATTAGTAAAAAAGAAACCCATCAACGAATTAGCGGTGAGGGGGAGGGCAGAAGAGTTCAGGATCTCGCTACAGAATACATATTCAGCTCTAATCGAGGATGGCCACATTACCCCAGAAGCAATGAACAATAATTTCAGAGATATAATTACTGAGTGCGCTATAGGAAGTAGGCGGTAAGATAGTTAGAGAGGATACCGGTAAGCTGTCCAAGGAGACGAAAGATTTGATTAAGAAACGCCAGAGTATGAAAGCTTCCAATCCAACAGACCAGATCGAATTGCCGAGATATCAAAGGTAATCAATAAGCGCAAGGTGGCCGATATAAGGAAGTATAACATGGAGAAAATTGAGCATGCTGTAAAGAACGGGGGAAGCCTTAAAGCGGTAAAGAAGAAATTGGGCATAGGCAAAAACCAGATGTATGCGATAAGGGACAAGGCGGGCAACGTCACCACGAATATGGACAAGATAGTTAAAGTAGCCGAGGAGTTCTATACAGGTCTCTACAGTAGCCAAAGTAGTCAGGACCGTAATGAGATTCGCGGTAGGGAAAAACAGTCAGACGTTCCACCAGTGACGAAGGACGAGGTCAAGAAAGCATTAGAAACTATGAAAAAGGGGAAATCAGCTGGAGAGGATCAGATAACTACAGATTTGTTAAAGGACGGGGAGGATATCGTGCTAGAAAAACTGGCCACCCTGTATACGCAGTGCCTGGTGTCATCGACGGTACCGGAACTATGGAAAAATGCAAACATTATCCTCCTTCATAAGAAAGGAGACTCTAAGGACCTTAAAAATTACAGACCAATCAGCTTACTGTCTGTTACGTATAAGGTATTTACTAAGGTAATCGCTAATAGAATCAGGACAACCTTAGACTGCAACTAAGCAAAGGATCAAGCAGGTTTTCGGAAATGGTATTCTACTATCGATCATATCCATACCATCAACCAGGTGATAGAAAAATGCTCGGAATATAACCTGCCCTTATACATAGCATTCATTGATTACGATAAAGCATTTGACTCAGTTGAAGCCTCGGCGGTGATGCAGGCATTGCGAAATCAGGGGGTAGACGAGCCGTACGTGAAAGTGCTGGAAGATATATATAGTGGCTGCACAGCAACCATAGTTCTGCATAAATAAAGTAACAAAATTCTCATAAACAAAGGTGTTAAGCAAGCAGACAACATCTCCCCAGTACTATTCACAGCTTGCTTAGAGGAAGTATTCAGAGGCTTGGAATGGGAGCAGTTAGGGATAAGGATAGATGGAGAATACCTCAGTAATCTGCGATTTGCTGATGACATTGCCTTGCTAAGTAACTCGGGGGATGAACTGCAAATAATGATTGATGACCTAGACAGGAAAAGTAGAAATGTAGGCTTGAAAATCAATATGCAGAAGACTAAGGTAATGTTCAACAGCCTCGGGAAGGAACAGCAATTTACGTTAGATAGCGAAGCACTGGAATTAGTAGGCGAATATGTCTACTTAGGACAGGTAGTACCTGCAGATCCGGACCATGAAAAGGAAATAACAAGAAGAATAAGATTGGGATGGAGCGCATTTGGCAAGCACTTGCAGATTATGACTAGCAGCTTACCGGTATCGCTCAAGAGGAAAGTATACAACAGTTGCATCTTACCTTTACTCACCTATGGGGCTGAAACGTGGAGGCTAACCAAAAGGGTTCTACTTAAGTTGAGGACAACTCAGAGGGCTATGGAACGAAAAATGGTAGGGGTAACATTAAGGGATAGGAAGCGTGCAGAGTGGGTCAGAGAAATAACTCAAGTTGCCGACATTCTAGCTGAAATTAAGTAGAAGAAATGGGCATGGGCAGGACATGTAATGCGAAGAGAGGATAACCGATGGTCGCTTAGGGTAACAAACTGGATTCCAAGGGAAGTAAAGTGTAGCAGGGGGCGGCAGAAAGTTAGGTGGGCGGATGAGGTTAAGCAGTTTGCAGGGGTCAAGTGGATGCAGCTAGCACAAAACCAGGTTAATTGGAGAAATATGGCAGACTCCTTCGCCCTGCAGTGGGTATAGTCAGGCTGATGATGATGATGATGAATATTACCATTAACACGTACTACTAAGTAGTACTGCTACTTTCCTCTACTATTTAGAACTACAGGGTAGCACTACTACTTAGGCCTGCTACCTGGGGCAACTATATACCTGCACATTAAGAGCACTGTTTAGCAACAACGCATATTCTGAGTAAGGATAGTTTAGCACTCCCTATTGCTTTTATTTTCTGTTGTGGAGGATGCGTGGACCAGCGTTTGGAGGATGCGTGAGATTTTTTATTATTTTCAGGCTTGCTGGCTCGTGCCTCGTCCTTTTGTTTCGGCCCGTGTCTGACGTCCCATGCGATAATAACGAAAGAAATAAAAATAAGCGTACTGAAGAAAGACGAGAGGAAGGCGAAGTCGGTCTCCGTGGTGCACGCTCCGGCGTGAGCCGTGGGGGGAGGAATTGCGCGTCGGGCACGGTAAACAAGGTCGCCAGCTGCGAGCCGTCCTTCCTGCGCATCGCCCACCGGCCGAAAAGAAAGAAAAAAAAAAGGGGGGGGGGGGGGGGGGGGGAGCAATGGCAGGCAGACGCGTGATAGCGCCGGACCGCACGGAATCGGTTTTATACGCTGGGGTCTCCCGTTTCGTTTTGCAACCGTAGACCGCTGCATGATGGGGTCATTCCAGCTTTTCCTCTTCTTTCCTTCTTTCTCTTCTCCCCCCTTATTTTTATTCTGAATTTTCTTTAACCTAATGCGCGCGTGCCTTGCTGCGTAGCTACCTGCTGAAGTATATGCAATGTCGTAATTGCGCGCGCGCGGCATCCATACAATGCCGAGTGTGACTCTTCCTAGCACTTGAGGGGCATCGGCTAAAGTGACCTGTTTTGTGACTCCAGGCACAGCGAAGAATCGTATCCATTGCTGGGTAGAGGCAGTTACTGCCGCGCTATTGACGAATCTGAGTAACTACAGCATGCTCGTGTTTTTGGGTACACCGATCATGTCCTCCAGTACCTCTAAGCGAACGAGGCTGGTAGGGCATTCTTAGTATGTGGGTTCTTGATGTCCCGAAGTGGCTCAGCTCCAGAGTGCACTGACGTGTTGAATCATATCCATCGCTGGGTAGAGGCAGATAGTGCGTTGTTGCCGCTCTATTGACAAATCTGAGTAACTACTGCATGCTCGTGTTTTTTGGTACACCGGTCATTGCCTCCAATAACTCTAAGCGAACGAGGCTGGTAGGGCATTCTTAGATAGTATGTGGGTTCTTGATGTCCCGAAGTGGCTCAGCTCCAGAGTGCACTGACGTGTTGAATCGTAAGTGCGTTTTTGCCGCTCTATTGACAAATCTGAGTAACTACTGCATGCTCGTGATTTTTGGTACACCGGTCATGGCCTCCAATAACTCTAAGCGAACGAGGCTGGCAGGGCATTTTTAGATAGTATATGTGGGTTCTTGATGTCTCGAAGTGGCTCAGCTCCAGAGTGCACTGACGTGTTGAATCGTATCCATTGCTGGATAGAGGCAGTTAGTGCGTTTTTGCCGCGCTATTGACGAATCTGAGTAACTACTGCATGCTCGTGTTTTTTGGTACACCGGTCATGGCCTCCAGTACCTCTAAGAGAACGAGGCTGGTAGGGCATTCTTAGATAATATGTGGGTTCTTGATGTCTCGAAGTGGCTCAGCTCCAGAGTGCACTGACGTGTTGAATCATATCCATCGCTGGGTAGAGGCATCTAGTGCGTTTTTGCCGCTCTATTGACGAATCTGAGTAACTACTGCATGCTCGTGTTTTTTGGTACACCGGTCATTGCCTCCAATAACTCTAAGCGAACGAGGCTGGTAGGGCATTCTTAGATAGTATGTGGGTTCTTGATGTCCCGAAGTGGCTCAGCTCCAGAGTGCACTGACGATTTGAATCATATCCATCGCTGGGTAGAGGCAGATAGTGCGTTGTTGCCGCTCTATTGACAAATCTGAGTAACTACTGCATGCTCGTGTTTTTTGGTACACCGGTCATGGCCTCCAGTACCTCTAAGAGAACGAGGCTGGTAGGGCATTCTTAGATAATATGTGGGTTCTTGATGTCTCGAAGTGGCTCAGCTCCAGAGTGCACTGACGTGTTGAATCATATCCATCGCTGGGTAGAGGCAGCTAGTGCGTTTTTGCCGCTCTATTGACGAATCTGAGTAACTACTGCATGCTCGTGTTTTTTGGTACACCGGTCATGTCCTCCAGTAACTAAGCGAACGAGGCTGGTAGGGAATTTTTAGATAGCATATGTGGGTTCTTGATGTCTCGATGGTGTTCAGCTCCAGAGTGCACTGACGCGTTGAATCGTATCCATTGCTGGGTAAAGGCAGTTAGTGCGTTTTTGCCGCGCTATTGACGAATCTGAGTAACTATGAATGGTCGTGTTTTTTGGTACACCGGTCATGACCTCCAATAACTCTAAGCGAACGAGGCTGGTGGGGCATTTTTAGATAGTATATGTGGGTTCTTGATGTCTCGAAGTGGTTCAGCTCCAGAGTGCTCTGACTTGTTGAATCGTATCCATTGCTGAATAGAGGCAGTTAGTGCGTTTTTGCCGCGCTATTGACGAATCTGAGGAACTATGAATGCTCGTGTTTTTTGGTACACCGCTCATGTCCTCCAGTACCTCTAAGCGAACGCGGCTGGTAGGGCATTTTTAGATAGTATATGTGGGTTCTTGATGTCCCGAAGTGGCTCAGCTCCAGAGTGCACTGACGTATTGAATCGTATCCATTGCTGGGTAGGGGCAGTTAGTGCGTTTTTGCCGCGCTATTGACGAATCTGAGTAACTACTGCATGCTCGTGTTTTTTGGTACACCGGTCATGTCCTCCAGTACCTCTAAGCGAACGAGGCTAGTAGGGCATTTTTAGATAGTATATGTGGGTTCTTGATGTCCCGAAGTGGCTCAGCTCCAGAGTTCACTGACGTTGTACAACTCACGAAGGCGTTTTGCGTTTCGCCCCCATTTCATGAAAACGCGGCCAAAGAGGCCGTGCTACGGCGATAGCCTTCCTTGCTTCATGAGTGGCACGAGCAGAAAGTGTGGACAAGTGGCCACAAAAATATAACGAAGTTTTATGTCAAAATTTCATATACAATTGTAAAATTGTTTGCCATATGTACACATTGTGTATGGTCATGACCACCCAATCCTGCTCAAGACCTTGCATAAGGTCGGCAGTACTTGTAAAATAAAATAATAAATTATTGTAGTGCATACTCTTTGTGCATAGTTCATGGTGACGTCATACCATTTGATTCCTATCTAGCATCCATCTGGGAGTCAAGTTGGAGGCTAGTTTACGATAAGGATTCGAACTGAAGACATATGTACACCCGTGGACAAAAGTGGTATACTTCATGCGCTGTGAGAAAACTACCCGCCAGATTTTTCTGACAGAGAAGCAGTTATTTCTGAGATATGCATATCGTGCCCTCCTTGATATACTTGCCATCTTGTCCAAGCAATTTCGTGTGGCACATTTTTTTGTACTGAAAAAATGCAATCGTAGCGGTTCGCGTGAAATATACCACTTTTGTCCACGCGTGTACCTCAAATTGTACGCCACTAATTTTAGGTACTATAGCTGTTTATAGAGAAGAGAGACGTACACTACGCCTTCTTCTCCCCCTAAAAAAACAAAAAAAAACAAAAACAAAACACTTTGGAAAACTCTGTGCGCCAAGCTAAACCATACACAACACTATTTTCGCACGTCTTAATCTGTTTAAGCGGAGTTAACCACCTGTTATTATTTCACGATAAAGAGGACTAGAAAAGATTTTTCAACCTCATGAATCAAACAGCTATCAGAGTTGATGAATAAGCGTAGTATAATCGTAATATAATATAATATAATATAATATAATATAATATAATATAATATAATATAATATAATATAATATAATATAATATAATATAACATAATATAATATAATATAATATAATATAATATAATATAATATAATATAATATAATATAACATAATATAATACAATATAATATAATATAATATAATATAATATAATATAATATAATATAATATAATATAATATAATATAATATAATATAATATAATATAATATAATATAATATAATATGCAGAGGAGTGAGCATTCTTGAAAAAAAAAAAAACAGTAGCCCGAAAGCGGTCAAGGGGAAGGCAAGTGCATGTGTTAAAGGACAAGGCAGGAAATGACATTGCCAATATAGATAAGACAGTCAATATAGCCGAGGAGTCCTACAGTGATTTTTGCTGCAGCCGAAGAAATCAGGATGATAATGAGAGCGTCACTATATAGTGCAGAGCAATCGGACATTCCGCCGCTAACAAAAACGAAGAAAAAGAAATCATGCGAAGCAGTGAAAGAATGAAAGGGGAAAAGCATCTGTGGAGGGTCAGGATCTGCTGAACGGCGGTAGGAAGACAGAACTATAAAAAGCTGGGCCCCCTCTGCATGTGCAATGACTCATCATCTCGAGCGTACCGAAATCTTCGAATATCCCCGATTGATTGATTTATAGGAAGAGAAAGGCGCAGTAACTGTCTCACTTTTTTTTCTGTGGACACCTCAACCACGCCGCAAGGGAAGGGAGGAAGGTGGGAGTGAAAGTGTAAAGAAAGAAAGAGGAGCTGTAGTGGAGGGCTACGGAGTAATTTCGACCACCTGGGGATCTTTAACGTGCGCTGGAATATCCCTCACATGTTTATATATATGCAATCAATGAAAAGGGAGCCAAAAAAATTGCTGACCAATGAGCTTACTGTCCGTTGCTTGAACGGTACGTACAGGTGCGGGCATAAGTAAACGGAGCACACTTTTCCGATCAAATTACAATCACGCCTTCTGTATTGTAGATAAGAAAACATTATTTGTCCTAGTAAAGGCGCACTGGCGTTTACTACCGGTTTGCATATACCACGAATGCCAATTTCAGTTATGAATTTCAATCTTCTAGACTTCAATTATGCAACGCGTAAAATGTTATTTTTTTTTTTTTTTTTTTAAGAAATAGCGCGCTCTGTTCATTTTTGTCCGTACTGGTACATTCATAGTAAATTAATCGCTAATAGAATAAAGGCAACCTTAGACTTCAATTAACAAAAGAATCCTTCAGGCTTTCGCAAAGACTGCTGTATAACAGATAATATCCACTCGACCATGATAAAGAAATGTACAGAATATGGCGAACCCTTATATATGGCTTCATGGGTTACAAAAATGAATTTGACTCTGTCAAAACCACAGCATTCACGCAAGCATTGCAGAATCTGGCTATAAATGAGCCATATCTTTAGTGGCAGCACAGACACGCGACAAAGTCCTGCATAAAGAATAAGTAGGGAGACACGATTCCTCCAGTTTGCTTACTACTTGTTTACAGGAGCTGTCTAGGGATCTGGATTGTGAAGAGTTAAGGACAAAAGCTAATCGTTACACTGCCTTGCCAAGTAAATACAACTATATCGGAAGGGTGCAGCTGTTTGCGATAGGAAGCGAGGCGCTGCAAGTGCTAATGTAATACACGTATACTTATGGCAGGTATAGTGACTGCAGTACATCCGAAACACTAGAGTGAGATAACTAGAAGAGGTGGGGGTGGATACCATTTGGCAAGCACTCTTAGATCTTGGAGGGCGGAATACTATAGTATCCATATAGAAGAAAGTATACTTATAAAATCTATATCTTACCGCTACTCAGCCAGGGGCACAAATGTGGAGGCCAACAAAAAGGATTCAAATTGAACTGGGGACAACCCAGTGAGCTATGGAAAGGGAAATGACAGCGTCTGACCAGGGTGGGTGTGGTACTGACAGCCTAGAAGTGCGCAGAGTGCGCCAAAGGACAAATGCGAGACTAACTTTACAGTCGAAACTAAGAAGAAATAGACATTTTCGAGACATGTAAGATAGCAAGTTATTGCTAAGGGTATAATTGGGGGACCAGATTGTAATGATAGGCAAGCGTCGGATGAGCGGCAGGAAACTATAGGTGTGCAGATGTGATTATAGGAAATTTGTTGGGGGAAAACGGATGCAGCTGGCATAGTGCAGGGTTAATCAGAGGAGTATAACAGATGCAATGCCGTGGGTGTAGTCCGGCTGATGGCAGTGATTAATCATCCAATCGACCAGTCTTCTAGTCGGCAAGTTAGAGCACCTATTCTTGAGATGTGTTAAGGTTCAGATGTTGCCTTTATGAGCATATGTACTTGCCGCCTCGGAATCGCCGTCTCCCCCTGAAGCCTCGTACCCCATATAACCTGCTGTATGGATGTAGTATAATCACTGACATCTCGATCAATATTCCTCCATTATGGGAAAGGCGATACTGTAAGACTCACTATTTTTAACTCACCCCGATACGGTGAGTCAAGCGCAGAGAAAGGACGTAGCTACGCTGAGAGTCAAAAAGTGAAGAATTTTGAACGGACAACTCAACAGAAACACAATCGAACAGTGCTTTCCTCCATGACTTTCAAAGAGCGCAGAATTATGTACCTGTCACTATAAGACGTAATCGTTACAAACTTATAGCGCAGACTGAGAGGACGCAGGCTGGAAACATCTCGTCTCTTCCACTGTGCGCGTCGTGTCGATTTTCGTTCATCCTGTAACAAATGTTGAATCTTTCATGAACTCACTCTTGAACGCAGTATAGCAGCTCATTGTTAAACGGGTCAAGTAGCACAAGGTCATCGTCTCGTGTGTATGCGCAGCCGTTGACGGAAAGAAACGAGTAAAGAGAGAGAGAGCGGGTCTTTCCCCACGCTGTCCTTGTGACGTCATCGGCAAATACCTACGAAGCTGCGTCGCCTGCATAGTCTGGAAGTGTACCGCTACGGACTTCCACGAAGCGCTGAAAAACATAGGCTCAGGTTGGCTGCGCGCCGCGTCAGACCAGATCGGTCTCGGCTGTCCCCGCTTCCGCTTCCTCTGACGAGAGCGCGTTTCAAGAGAGCTAGATCTGAACTTTATCTCTGTTTCGCCTGTTACGAATACGAAAACCCACACGTACCATGAGCAAACGATGACGACACCCACGAAGTTCGTGTGAAGAAATAAGCGTGGACGCAGCGACAAACTGTTCGGAATGATAACCAAATACGGTGCCTCCTATACAGGCAAAGGATCTGGCATTGTTTAAAGAAGATACGAAAATTGCGCGCCAAGTACAGTTGTTTGAGAGCATATCGATAGCAAACAGTTGAATTCACCGGCACTTCTTGTATTATATTAGGCAGTATAATTACATTGAACGCGTGCAGGCTCATTCATTGTCAAAAGCGAAACAGATCAACTTTACATCCCAAAAAATACCCTATGAGTCACAATAACCTCATATTCATTCTCATACTGAACTCATACGAAACTCGTACAAATCTCATATCATCTCACACAAATCTCATTCAACATATGAGAAATATACGAGATTGTATGACATTTGTATGAGTTTAGTATGAGAAATCTGTATGAGGTTATTGCGACTCATGCGGCTTTTTTCACTAGGGATGGCCTTTCGAATGCAATGCTGTACAACGGAAGCTCAGATCATTTCTATGTATGTTCATAAAGGTGTCTTGCAATGTGAGTTTGAGTTTATTAAAATTTAGGCAAAATGCAGTTATCTAGGTGACACTTGTCTATGGAACTGTGGACAGTTAGTTGTCCACAGTTGTTTTTCAATTATTTTCGGAAAAAAAAAAGAAAGAAGAAACGCAGCCGTTTCTTTCATGTGGCAGTTTTAAATATTCGCCGGGAGCACAGAAAAAGCATTATAAGCAAATTTTCGCTACGCATTGGAAGCTAAGATTTGCAACCGTCCCCATAAACATGTGAATAACGGTATCTTATGATATCTCACCGATGCTTCACCGAATCAAAAGATGCCCCAGATAGCTGTTGTAATGAGCCTGGGACCAGAACGTTTTACGTTTGCTGTTAGAAAAAGGAGCGATGGGTACAGGGTTTCTCAACAATTCCCATGCCCCAGGGTCCGCTTTTTAGTTTCATATCCTGTATTTTAGCCAATAAAGCTGCCGAGACTATCAGAGGTGAGAGTGATACTTCTGCTGCCCTCTACATAGACTTCGAGCATCAGGGGTCTTGTAACTTCCCGAATATACCGCTCGAAAACAGAGCCTGTGGCCTGAGAACGTTTGACCAATTGTGTACGCACCATGTGCGTAATTATATAGCTGCTTCGGTTTCCTGAAGACACATATTCAAGATAAGAGCGTTCACTTGGTGTGACGTCGAAATATGCAATTAACTTCGAGGTGCCGGAAAGGGATACGGTATTGAGGGAGGGAAAGAACTGACACTAATTCTAGGACAGCTCTTACACCTACCTCAAGCCAATGTGACGCAGTACAACTCTTGGAAATTACGAACTCACTTGGACACGGGTGCGACTGTTTAACAGACTCATTCTAATGCCTTCACTCAACACGCTTTGTGATATCGCATAGGTCATCTGAAGTGGCACGAGTGCTGCACCAACACGTAACACAAGCTCTTTCATTAGACGCATGTCAGCTGGAGTTTTATGGGCTGAATGTGGCGGTACAATGAGAGAAGGACAATTTTACTCGCGTTAACATTGCCGACGTGGTCTTCAGAATCAATCCGAGTGAATACTTTTTGACTCTGAGCTGCGTTCCTACGCAGCTTGGTGCAATGATGGTTAGTTTTTTACGACCTTGGGCACACGTTTTGGTTTAAAAAATGCAGATGAATGAATGAATGAATGAATGAATGAATGAATGAATGAATGAATGAATGAAACTTCCATTTCGGTGCTTTTCGTGACAATTGAAAATATTGAACGCATAAAACTTCGTCGGCTCGCAAGCGGCGCAGTGTAACAGACACGTGGGAACGGTACAAAGCACGAAGTTCACTCACCCATCTTCGTGAAGATTGTGTATCACCGTCCTTGTCTCAGCGACGCTACTCCGGTTTCCTCAGCTGAAGGCGCAACGGGCGCGGCGTGGTTGGCTCCGTACGTCACCAGTGGAATCCATGCCTCGTAGCTGTCACAGAGCTCGGCGTCTTTGCCGTGTCACGTGGTGGAGCTACTGTTGGCGCGCGGTATACGATGTTCCTCGATCCTCTCTTCCCGGCTAGATGAAAGACGCACACAAGGTTTCTATTTCTTATTTGAAGCTTTCTTGAACTCCGACACCGCTCCTGACACTTCGATGCAAATGCTGTCTAACGGTACGCCTTCAGAACAGCAAAAGGCATTCCAGGCATTGAAGAAAAATAAACACAGCGAAACACGAGCTCTCTGCAACGGCGTCGGCAAGCGAGCAGACGCCGGGGAGATCGCTAGAAGCACCTGAAGCACTCAGCGCGGTTCGTCCCTTCAATCGCTGTGGAGGAGGAGGAGGAGGGGAGGAGACGGTTTGTGGCGCGGTTGACGACGTCGTCGTCGTCGTCGGTGCAGCCGCGGCGCTGCTTCGCGTTCGCTGTCTCCTTCTCACACGCGCGCTGCCGTCACAGCTTTCCACCTCCGCCGTCGTCGTTGGCATCATCGCCCCGGCGTGAAGCAATCGGCGGAGGCGAGTGGGGAAGCGCTGTGAGGGGATGGGAAGGGGGAGGGACTATGGCGTCCGCACCGCTGCGCCCTCCGCCACCTCCACCGTTTCCTCGCAAAGAGGAAACTGCTACGACTTGCTCGTCACGCGCGTGCCGTAGCGGTTGCACGAAGGACGAACGTGAGATGGCTCACTAGTATTTCTAGTACTGGTCTTTCTAGCAGTACTACACGTGAGCAGTAATAGCAGCAGTGCAGTCAGAAGTTATCAAATTACTTTTCCTCGCTTTTTTTTTCTTTTTTTTTCTTTCCCGCTTCATCAACCATCGAACATGTGCGATGTCAGGGCACGTTAAAGAACCCCAGGTGGTCCAAATTTCCGGAGCCCTCCACTACGGCCTCTCTCATAACCTGAGTCGCTTTGGGACGTTAAGCCCCGCCGGGGTGGTGCAGTGGTAAGACGCCCGACTACTGTGCCGGAGTTCCCGGGATCGAATCCCGGCCTCGGCGGCTGCGTTTCGATGGAGGCGAAACGAAGTGGCGTCCGTGTGCTGTGCGATGTCAGCGCACGTTAAAGATCCCCAGGTGGTCGAAATTACTCCGTAGCCCTCCACTACGGCCCCCCTTTCTCTCTATCCACTTTCACTCCCACCTTCATCCCTTCCCTTACGGCGCGGTTCAGGTGTCCACAGAGCAAGTGTGACAGATACTGCGCCTTTCCCTTCCTATGAACCAACCCCGCAAACGAACCAACCAACCTATAGCCGACTCCTTATGTGTGCGCGTCCTCTATTTTGGACATTTACAATTGCGAGGCGGCGGTCGAGTATTGCAAGATGCAGTTATGAGCATACATGAGGGAAGGGTCTAACCTTGCGATAGGTAGCAAAGTCTTGCTTTTAATCTGCGTTTGCACAGTAGTTAACTGTCATAAGGAAACAATGAGGCGCGCTTTTTACAATACATAACAGAAAAATATAAGCCTCCAGACGGCGAATCTGCGGTATAGAATTGATTGTTACGATGAAATCCTATTATATGCGAATGTGCGGTTATAGATAATATCCCGTGCAAGATTGCGCAACGTCAAGGATTTCTACGAACGGTTGTTTTGTTACATCATTCTATCCTTGCTTATTTACTGCTGTCTTTATTGACCAGTTATGCATTTTCTGTGACAATCATTACTGACTAGTTATGTTTGTTTACCGTTTATCCGTAGCAATTTTGGTAAAGTGCCTTGTTTTCGCTATGTTGTCTACTGTGTGTTGTAGCCGTGGTTTTTTTATAGCTGTAATTTATACCTAGTCATAGCGTGATCCTCTCCATCATGCAGAATAGACTAGCCGGCGTCTTTGTAATAGTCTTTAGATAAAAAAGCTCTAAAGGCCACTTTGGACCACCAAAGTGCGATGAGGCGAAAACTATTGTAGCGCGGTGGATCGTAGCCCTCCACTATGGCACCTTTGTTTCCCTCTCTTCTTCCACTCCCATCTTCATCTCTTCCTTTACGGGGGTTGGCGGTTGATCCTTACCCCGCCGGGGTGGTGCAGTGGTAAGACGCCCGACTACTGTGCCGGAGTACCCGGGTTCGAACCCGACCTCGGCGGCTGCGTTTCGATGGAGGCGAAACGAAGAGGCGTCCGTGTGCTGTGCGATGTCAGCGCACGTTAAAGATCCCCAGGTGGTCGAAATTGCCGTAGCCCTCCACTACGGCTCCACTTTCTCTCTTTCCACTTTCACTCCCACCTTCCTCCCTTCCCTTACGGCGCGATTGCGGTGTCCACAGAAAACAAGTGAGACAGTTACCGCACCTTTCCCTTCCTATAAATAAATCAGTTAAATCCTGGCCCTACGGGACTGGGATTGGTAGGTCACTGCCGCTTGCGGCGGAGGCTAGCCTGCTGCCATATTTTTATCTGTTGTAGGCCGTCATTGCACCCTCTACCGTTTCGGTGGTGCACGACGGCTGTTGCGACGCGCGCCTTTCTCCCCCTTTTCGTTTTCTTTCATCTCCATTTTCTCTTCTGCCCGCATGAGGCAGCGGAGGTGGCTCAATTACAGATGATGATGATGATGACCTCAGACAAAATGGCACACAATTACAGAGCCAGTAGCAGGCCCGTGCATTTTCTTTTCCTTCTTCCTTCAGTCTCAACAACCTTCCCTTTACGGCGTGGTACATGCGTCAGCGCAGAAATATGATAGATACTGCGCCTTTTCCTGAAAATTAATTTCAAACGCCGCTGATGCCTGCTGTACTAACGCCTCGTAGACATCTGGGTCTGCTTCTGTGTGCTGTGTGGGCGGCGTTCGAGGAAGCCGCAAATGAAAGGCCCCTCACGGACGCCTGGATCGGACGCCTTTTTTTTTCACGTTGTTTGAAAATGATATATTTTTGGGATGTATTACAACAACTATAAAGAAGGATTTTCTACTACACTCGCGCGGCATTCGATATTTAAGCATAGAGAAAGAGGATGGGGGTTCCATTTGACGTAATTATGCTTATGGGCCTACACTGTATATGGCGCTCCAGAATGGCAGGCTATCACTGTGTCAAGAGTGTCAGACCTGCTCGACTTTAGTTTCGAGAGAGTATGAGAGCGGTTTATTGACATTCAAAAAGTGGCTGCAGAACCTGCTGAATGGTTGTCAAGGGTCTTAGAGCCTTTGTTGTCGCTGCGGGAGTTTTAAAGCGACGAGGCCAGTCTAACACTGGCTGATCATGACATTCATTCATGTGCATTGCCTTGTATGCCTTTTGTCATGCTTTGATAGGATTTTCCTTTTATGTTGTGTCGTGTGCCAAAGCGAGGCAATCAAGAAAACAAATCCGGGGCGTGGCGCAGTGGCGTAATTCCGTCTCCTCAACGGTAGGGTCCCGCAACTTCCTTCTCATCAATGGTTGCCTATCAGCGGGTTAAACGGCGATAGTTACAGAAAGGTGTCTCTGAACGCAACCTAAAGGTTACATACACTCACTGAAGGCAGGAAATGATTACAGTGAAGATAATTGATTAGTGTGACCATTGCCATGTCATCACCTCTTGGCTGGTTTTACGGCAATTAAGAAATAAAAATAGTACATATTGCAACATAAAGGGGAACACTCCCCAGAATTGATCTTGGTAGCATATTTTAATGTTGCGGTTAAAAAAAAATAAAAAGAAATTTAAAAGAAAAAAGTTGCTCTTACAAAGATTCGAACAAATGTTTTATTCGCTTAGTGCTGAGGTAAGTAGTGCCAATCCATTGCGCCACGGAAGCAACGAGCACGGCAAGCTCTAAAAACGTGGTATTATCCATTTTTACAATATTTCTGCCATCTGTCGCCAGGTGACGCTGCTCAGAGGACCCTACCGTTGAGGGAACGGAATCACGCGGGGCAGTGGTGATGCAAAGGGATAGCCAGATCATCATCATCGGGATCCAAGGGATGGAGGCTCGATTCCCGGTGGAGACAAGGTTTAGTTTATTTAACTTTCGCTCTCGAAAGCGTGACATCGCTGACAACCTTCTGCCGACAACGATGAGACATTAAAGACTTTCGCCTTAAAAACCTTCTCCCGTTTACCGGGTGCTTCACATTGTGGTAATTCGAATTGCTCCGAGAGCTGGAATAGTGCGAAAAGCTAGTAAGCTAATGTGCGTACTAATTACAGGCAGGAATATTTTTTTCTGCTTTTTGGTATTTCGACCAATCAGGGAGTGGCGCTCCGATCAGTTGGCTCTGTGCCTTGTCATGGCACCATGCGTGGTGCTACTCCGGCCTGTCCAATCAGCGTAGCGCATTACTATGTCGTCACGCATAACGCCACTCCAATCAGGTATGCTGTGACGCCGACGGGACCCACACCGCAAGGAGAAGGAATGGAACCTTAACAGCACAAGAGTGCAATCTGATGATAAATGCTTGTGGGTTCGGAAGGCACGAACGGAAACTCACATCTTCAACCATCTTGAATGCCGAGATCACGAGCCACATATCAGCGAGATACGCAATATCAAATGCGAATTGCTGAAATCGATGGGCAGCTCTTCTCTCTCTCTATCTATCTGGGGCCATAAAATCTTGCACACGTATAAAGCCCGGAAAAAGCCGGTTGCGGTAACCTTATTCGACATCATGTACGTTTGAATGACGTCTGTATAAGGACGATTTCAATAGGCTTCAGAGAAGCAGCTTCAGAATTATGGTAGCATGACATTTATCGTTGTACCAGTTAGAATCACGTATTCTGAAAAGATCTTCGTTATAAGATTAGTGGACCCTCACTATTTGGTCCGGAGAGGAACGGCCGGTTATCACGAGGAGCCATCGAACGGCGTTCACCACTGTGGGCAAAAAAAATCATCGGAGAGTATGCGTATCATTGTGGCCACCGCTTTTCCCTTGCTTCGCCCCAACGGCACCTTTTTCTATTCCTTCTTTAACTCTCTTCCTTCATGGAAGGGTCTAGATGTCTATCAAGATTGAGACAGTTACTGCGTCACTTCTTTTCTCATCATCACTTCCTCTTTCGCTCTATAGACCGAGTGAGCGAAGAGGCAGGAAGAGTAGAGCCTCTAGAATCGGCATGATTAACATGATGCTCCGCTCTTTCGAAAGCGCTCCGTCTCGAAGAACGCGTAGCAATAGTGCAAGGAAGTGGGGCGCCACGGGATGTGAAGTAACTCGTGGGAAGGAGGCATGGGGTTAGGCGAGGTCGAACGAGTGCTTCGCAGTGAAGAGTCCGCGTGCCATCGCAGAAGTCCGGGCACTTCGTCCTCTCTTATCGGCAACGCCAATGCCGCCCGCACAACGGATCTCAGCCGAAGAGTGCAACGCGGCTTGTGAAGGCACCCTTCTTCCCCTTCCTTTCTTACGGCGATTACGCGGAAGGATGGGAATACGCGAACAGGATGAACAGTACAATCGCAGGAACGACGCTCTCTCGATGTTTCCTACACTCTTAATCTGGTTCCACATACGCGTTAAAAAAGTTCCAGTTATGAGTGGAACTGAGTGGAACTTTCACTTATATAAGTGGAAGTTCCACTTATAACTGGAACTTTTTTTACTTCTATGTGGAACCTGATTAAGAGTGTACGCTCTTAATCTGGTTCCACATATGTTCCGCTTATAAGTCGAACTTGAAAAAAGTTCGAATTATAAACGGAACCTTTTTCAAAGTTCCACTTATACCTGGACCTATGTGGAACTAGATTAAGAGTGTAGCCATTCACCGCCGCATACTGCCGCTATAAGATTCAATAGGCGACGTCGATAAACAAATTACAAACGCACGCAAAGTTTCCTTTTCCTTGGAAATAGAGGTTAGCGTACCCAGATACAACTGATTCGCCTCCATGCTTGCATTCAAATGTAAAGAAAACTTAATGCGACATTCTTTGAGGGTGAATAAGTCAGAGGTCGCCTAAGCAAGTGCATAATTACCAATTAATAATTAGTAACTACTCATTAGCATCCAGTCAAGCCTAGCAATGCTGTTCCGGAGGAACAGCTGTCAACTACTGACGGAGCTAGCTACCAACCTAACTAGAGCTATGTGCCTTCTTCAGCCGTATACCATTGTATTTCAGTGGGTCCTAGAGAGTAATTGCTCCATTACTTAAAAAAAAAAAATAAAGTCGCTAACAATTTCTTTTCACGCGAATGAACCAGCGTTAGTTAGTTTGTAATTGCGAACAAATGGAGACCAATTGGAATGAATGATGTAATCTAATGTCGCAGCGATGACCTAGATGTGAACGTATCCGCCTCGAATGCAGCAGATGCTATATGAGGCAAGAGAGGCGTTGGGTTCCGGCATGCTGCCCCCAATATGCACTGACGCCGCATTTTCGGGCAACGAACGTAGTAACAGCTAACGGTGTAAAACTTGGAGAGCTTTATCTCAACCATGTGGCATAAACCTTCCTATCATCACTGTTCAGGACCGGGTCGCGGCCCACTATTGAGGCAAACTTTGACACGCACGTCGAAGGGACAGGGAATTGCCTCCAAAGAGTTCCTCTTGCGGATGAAGGTCGCATAGAGTAATGCTTCCTGCGGAAATTCTATTTCCCCTCCATGGCGGCATTATTACGTAAGCGCCAATGTAGATAGTAGCTTTATCGTGCACCCCTGCCGCGTACCGATACAGCCAAGCGCCTATAGAGCATGCGCAGATGGTCACGAGGGGCCAGGTTCAGGACAGGTGAGAGCCCGCATGACTTCTCTGGGCCACCGGCGCGTACATCACTGTTGGCTAACAGTATTGGTATACTGCAGATGTACACAGTAGAGCTGGGCGGAATGTTGGAATACGCGATGTGTTGGAAATTGAAATGGCCATTTATTTATACATTTAGAAATACCCTAAGAGCCAAAAAGAGTGAAATGCAAGGAAACATAACCTAATAAGGCTATTGAAGTAGAACTTTTTGCTGGGCTAGTTGGTGCGTACTGTATGAAAACAAGAAAGCGCAAAATAGGCTGGACACAACAGAGAAAGACAGGCTGGTACTGTTTTGCGATAACTTGTATTCATATAATAAGGCTACCTCTACAAAAAAGCTTACTTAAATTATTTTCCAGAACAGGTTACAATGTTTTCAGGGTGAAAAGCTGCTGTCGGGCGGTGAAAGTGCTTTACGAAACCGGCACAGCAGTACAAATACAGCCTGCAAATAAGCCGTGTAACCTGAGGTACACGGCCTGACCGTGTACCTCAGGTTAAATAACTATGGATTTTATCAGCAATTTGGTTGATTAATTGGTTGACATGCCGAACTTGATGGATGGATGGATGGATGGATGGATGGATGGATGGATGGATGGATGGATGGATGGATGGATGGATGGATGGATGGATGGATGGATGGACTGATGGATGGATGGATGGATGGATGGATGGATGGACTGATGGATGGATGGATGGATGGATGGATGGATGGGTGGACGGACGGACGGACGGACGGACGGACGGACGGACGGATGGATGGATGGATGGACGGACGGATGGATGGACGGACGGATGGATGAACGGATGGATGAACGGATGAATGGACGGACGGATGGATGGATGGATGGATGGATGGATGGATGGATGGATGGATGGATGGATGGATGGATGGATGGATGGATGGATGGATGGATGGATGGATGGATGGATGGATGGATGGATGGATGGATGGATGGATGGATGGATGGATGGAATATAGGAGCGTCCCCTTTGAACGGGGTGGTAGCAGTAGCTATCATGCTCATTTTTCTCCCTATATCTTAAATATTGTTTTAGATTGGTTAACTAAACCATCATTCTATTTATTAAATTTTTGTTTCTACATTACTAACATTATGTCACTTCTCTGCTTTTAAGCAACCAATCTTCCAGTCGTATTTTTGCTATTCACCCGGCCACTGGTATCTCTAAACCCCAGAGCTTCAGGAACAGTGACTTCGCCTGCATCAACTTACGGATGGATAACATTACATTCGAGTATAATATGGTCAATTGTTTCACGGGAGTTACCACATGCAGCACATGCGTCATCTTCATTGTTAAATTTCTTTTTGTAGCTGCGTGTTCTAAGGCACCCTGATCTAGCTTCAAAAAGTAGGGCACTGCCTCTTGAGTTATCAAAGAAAGCTTCCTTCCTGATGTGCATTTCCCACTTTCGGTATAATTTCACACTCTGTTTCTTTTCCATCGAATTTATCCATTTTTTACCTTCTGTGTTTTTCACCTGTTGCTTAATGCTCTTTATTTCTCCGTCCTTGTGACTAGCATACTTACTAGTTAGTTTCCTAGTTCTTTTCCTCCGTTGTGAGTCAACGCTTTTAAAGTACAGGTATTTAAATACTTTAGCTGCACATCTGTTGCTGTCCAATTTCCTCAGGCGTTCCTCATATAATATTTTACTCTGAGCTTCCCGTACTTCGGAAGATGCCCAGCACATATCTCCCTGTACCGCCTCATTTGTGGTTTTGCCGTGAGCACCTAGTGCTAATCGTCCAACGGATTTCTGATTTATTTCTAATGTCGACTGTACCTCTGATTTTAGGCGCAAAACCGCATTTCCGAAAGTACGTCCGGGCACCATAATTCCTTTCCAAATACCCCTCAAAACCTCATACGTGTTGTATCCCCACAATGCAATATGCTTCATTATCCCGGAATTTCTTCGACCGTTGGCCTTAAGTGATTGCTAATGCTTTCCAATGTACGCCAATCCTTCGTTTATCCATACCCCCAGATATTTATATTCTGCTACTCTGGGTATTTCATAGCCTTGTATTTTAAGACCCTGATCAGTTGAGCCGTTGAAAATCATCAGACCCGACTTAACTGCGCTAAAACTGAAGCCTAGAGCGTCCCCTTTGTTTCCGCAATACGTAACTAGAGTTTGCAATTCTTCCAGACTCTCAGCTAGCAGCACAATATCGTCTGCATACATCAAACCGGGGAGGCGCTGCTCTACCGCCTTTCCACCTAATCTATATGACAGGTTAAAACCTAGGTTACTGTCTTGTATCCTCCGTTCCAGGTTTATCATATAAAGCATGAACAGCAGCGGTGATAGAGGACAGCCTTGTCTTAATTCTTTGCATACTTTGACATCTTCCGTACTTCTTATCCCGTCCCATGTAATTTCTACTTTGCTATCCCAGTATATTCTTGTAGGAACTCTATTATCTCATTACCGATACCTTCTTCTTTTAATATGTTTCACAGGAGTTCCCTGTTCACGTTGTCGTACGCCCAGTATATGTCCAGGAAGGCCAAATACAAAGGTCTATTTTCCACTCTAGATATTTCGATGCATTCGGTAAGCACGAACAGGCCATCATCTAAGCGCCTACCATTTCTAAAGCCGTTCTGAAGTTCTCCGAGTATCTTGTTACTGTCAACCCATGCTTGCACCTTTAATTTCACCGCCTGCGTGGCCAACCTGTACATAACAGGTGTTATGGTAATCGGCCTGTAGGATTTTATGTGCATCCTTTCTCCTTTCCCTTTATAAATCAAATTCATTTTACTCTGCCGCCAGTTGTCCGGGGTTTGGTTATTCGTTATGACTGTTTCTAGAGCGTTTAACAACGTTTCCTTACTTTTTGGACCAAGTTCATTCATCGGCTTGATCGGAATTCCATCTATTCCTGTAGATGTGTTTTTAGGAATACTTTTTTCTGCCTTTTTTCAGTTTAGATTGGTCAGTTCTAAGCTGCTTTGTGTTGCTTCCTGATTTGCGGAGATTATATCGCCGCTCTTAAACGACTCGGCTATAACTGATGTAATATAGTTCACTGCATTGTCTCCCTTTAAACAATTTCCCTCGTTATCTTGAATACGATCCTGCTTTCTTTAATTTGGTTGGGTAAAACTTTACTTCCCACAGTAGGGGTCCTGGAGGACACTCGGCTAGGCGCCAGGTGTAGAGGGCAGCTCCCACGTCGGCACAGAGAGCCCGAAGCTCTCCGCCGCCGCGCGGGCATCCTGGACAGCCCGAAGCTGATCATGTTTAACACTTTGTCCCAATGTTCCTTGTTCTTGGCGTAGGCGTCGCTCGATGCACAACCACACAGCATATGGTTTAAGTCTACACGGACACTGTACTGCTCACACACATGTTGTCCGTAGTAGTCTGGGTCGATGTGCTTCATGCGCCAGGGGTTGGGGTATGAGTTCGTTTGGAGCAAGCGTAACGTGATTCTTCCCTAGCCAGCTTATATGGTTCCAGAATTTTCTTTCTCCGCCTCTAAAGGCATCGTGTATGTCAGCCATCCAGCGATCGGTGGACTGCCTTATTTTACTTTGGACGAGGGCCTGTACCTCAAGTTTCTTTTGTCGATATGATTCCAATTTTTGGTCGATTTCCTCCTGAGATATCTGTGCTTACTTTGCCACTCGGTGTTCCCTTGAAGAAGCCCGTCGTTGTTCAATAGCTTTCCTGATTTCCTTATTCCACCAGCTCCGTGGCTTCCTCTTTCCATTCCAGCGGTTTGCTACTTTAACCTCCTTAATTTTCCCCCTTATGAGTAGTTCTACCTGTTCATAATCGCAGTTTTCCATGGCGGTTTTCTGTATTGCTTCCTCTATGTCTGCTGCTATCTGCGCTATTTGATCGTCGTTTAATTTTGCTTTTACTTTTTGTCCAAGTTCCATTTCTCTTTTCATCAAGGGACCCATCTGCAGACTAATACGTTTATGATCACTTTCCGGACTACACTCCCCTTCTTCGTCTATTTCCATTTTTGTGACCTTGCTATAAGTTTCCTGCGACATTAGACTGTAGTCAATGGTCGTCTGCCTGTTGCGGAATTCCCACGTGATTTGGCCTTCACATTTTGTTTCTCTGTTTACTATAACTAGATCGTGTCGCTCACAGAAATCTATGATTAGCTTTCCGTTACAATCCGTGTATCCATCCGGATCGTCGATGTGGCCGTTCATGTCCCCCATCAGAATAATATTGGCCCCGTCTCCAAACTGGCTTATATCGTCACTGAGACATTCAACAAGATCCATGTTTTCTTGCCTGCACTGGTGTCCTGTTCCTAAATAAACTACCCCTAGCCATGTCCTTATGCCGGCAATTGTTCCTGATACCCAGATATGTTCTTTACAAGATGATTTAATTCTTTGCCAATTTGTTCCCTGCTGTATCAACATACCTAACCCTCCACCCTTTTTTCCCGTTCTCGTTCTGTTGTACCCTTCCCAGACGTCCTTCTATAAACGGCGGATCTTCTAGATCCCTGAGATGAGTCTCGCAAAGAGCGTGCACACCTATTTTGTCATCTTTCAACTGCTGTTCTATCTCTAGCCATTTCACTCTTTTTCTACCTCCTTGCATGTTTAAGTAGCTGATCCTAGTGTTAAATTTCCTTTTTGTACTTTTCTTTCTCGACCTCCTCCTTGCCATTTTTTTGGGGCTCAGTCTCTGAGACATGTACTACTCACACCATCTACGGCAAGTGGCGGCGACAGGGTGTGTAACGTAATGGGAACGGGTACGAAAAAATACGTAAAACGTGAACAAAAGCACGTACGCAAAATGAGCCCGGAATTTATATAATTTAGAGTTAGCCGAAGATTGTGCCCAAGTTTCAGCTCAGTGCTATTATTACACGAGCTTCCCATCGCGTCTGAATATTTTGCATTGCTTGCTATGGGAAGGCACCAAAAGTTCCCTCTTTTTCATTCTTTAAACTGTATAGCGTCGTAACGCGGAAAAATATCGAAAATGATTCCCGGTTTTAAGTACCCTAACGTATGCTTTTAAGTACCCCAACGTAGATTTAATCATGCAGCTTCCTGAGGCCGTTTTATGTGTAACCTGATGTCGCCTCACATATGATACACGGCGCCTGCAGTAGGCAGGCGCCTGCAGTAGGCAGTTACGCAGAAGAGATGGTTGGGTGATTTCCCATAAGATGTATGAAAGCGTGACTGGTCTAAATTTGTATGTGATGTTTCCTGATGTTTAAATAAAAGATCTGCAAATGCTTTTTTTTTTTCGTTTTTTTTTTCTATAAGCACCGGGTATAATTAATGGCCAAGAGGTATAGTGCCGCGATTAAATGCTCTGATGGTATGGCTAATTTTTTATAAATAACATAAAATGTTAAATTTATGCAAATGAAAATCGTTCGACGACATATAAAAATGTTTGTACTTTCGGTCAGTTATTTATATTTTTGTTTTTTATATCGATTTTTTTAACGAAACGTCAGCCCAAGGAAACGTCTCTCTTTTTTACTATTTTGCGTATTTAAAAAAAGTAACTGTCAAGCAGCAGTAATGCTCATTATGTTCGATGAAAACTTATCTATCAAACTGCTAGCGCTCCTATCTAACGTTTCCAGTTAAGCGTTATGAGCGGGCTAACCTCACAAACGCTGCGCAATGGAAAACAGATGAACCGAGAGATCTACTCATACCAATCAGGAAGCGACTCACCATTAAGCCTCTTCCCAAAAACATGCACCCTATATACCACGAGGGTAGGAGGATGGCCAGGGCCCTGGCTCTTCATAGGACTCATAAGCACCAACCAGGTGTTATCTACGTTGATGCGGCTGAGTATGCAGTTCCAAAAAGAGCATTTGCAGTGACAGGGGTTACGGGAACACACGCCACAGCCTTCTTGGCCTCCATCCGTGTACGCACATCCGCAATGGCTGAGGAGGCAGCCATCGCTTTAGCCATTACAAATTCAGAGGAAGATATTATCATCAGCGGCTCCAAGACTGCCATACACAATTTCACCCGAGGTAGAATCGCACAATCTACTCGAAATATTTTTAATAAAATTCCCTTTCCAGATAGGGATATTGAATTGATTTTGGTACCGGCACATTCTGGCAACCCTGGAAACTAGGCGGCTCACCAGACAGCCCGAGCTTTAGTCTGCCGGGCGGTGACCACCTCTGGTCTGGCGACAGCCATGGATAACCTTATATGATTTCACGACTTAACCCACCACTTCCGCCTTGAACGAAGGAAGTTTCCGCCCTTGCACAAGCGGCTTAGCAAAGAACATGAAATCACCTGGAGGAGACTCCAAACAAACTCCTTCCCAAACCCGGTAGTTCTCTCACATATTTTCCCCAGTTAATTTTCTCCTGACTGCACACTGTGCGATGAGAGAGCTACCTTCAACTATATACTCTGGGGATGCAAGGAGGACCCCGCACCTCCAGAATTAGGAGAAATCCTATATCCAGATGACTGGGAGACCCTGCTGCGTAGCTCGGACTCGTGCATACAAGACCGGATCCTCAAGCGCGCCTATGAGGTCACTAACAGGCTTGACATGCTACCAGACCAAAAGCTTGGAGCGATGCTTTAGGGTGGGCATGGTGCACGACCGGTTAATCCTCGCCCTGCTTACACCGTCATCACCCTTATCACCATTCTACACCATGATCAGAGGAACGGTCAAACCTTGTCACCAGATCGTCTGGGAGGTGATTCTAGTGACTTCTTCTGCTTTGGGCGGTTCCCCAAGACTACCACGCGCCGATCCGCTTGTACCGTTCTTAGTGGGCAGTATTACCAAGCTGGTTAGACCTGTCTTAATGATCACTCAACGAGCTCGGCAGCTAGGAAGCACGCAACGTGTAAAGAGCCAGATGGATCTTTCACCATGCTTTTACGCAGTTCTTGTACACATCTCGGGCGCCCAGAGGACACAGGTTCCAAATGATGATTTCATTTAACTCAAAGTATAGAGAGAATGGCTTAAAATATGTACTTTTTTTTTGTGAGTTCCCGAAGAAATAAATTTTAGTTCCAGTTTTTGCCTTCGGGACATTTTTTTCTAGTTTATGCTTTTTCAGGGGCCTTTTATTCCGGGGACGTTTTTTCCGAGGCCGTATCTTCCGGGGATCGTTTTTCTGGGGAAGGTTTTACCTACACCCTCCTGCCCATGCCGATTTCTTCTTGATTTCCTCTGAACGTCAGTAACTCGAGTTATTTCTCTCGCCCACTCTGCATGCTTCCTATCTCTTGACGTACTGACGCACACTAATATGAATTGAGGTCTAAGACAAGTTTGCGATTCTACAGCAAGTACAAACATTTTTGGCGTAAAACTTCCGCTTTGAGTGGAGCGCGTGCGTGTTGGACGCCATCAGAGCAGATATGGAACCTATACGACGGTACACAGAGTGAATAAATGTCGATTTCCAAAGAATTCGTCTCATTTCTCCTTCGAACGTGAAATAGAGCTCATTCAGACTTCATTCATGAACTCAAATGTCCATATCTCCCCCCCCCCCCTTCCCCCACACCCACACCCACACACACACAAACACGCACCTTTTTTCCTTTGTGTCAGTAGTGACTGTTGGCTCCCTTTGTATGTATCACATTACCAGCCCCTCATTGCGCTTTAATTTGCATCTCCGCACCATTGTATACACAGCAACCGGCTGTGTCCGGAGCACCACATCGAGCCGATCCGCCATGGTAATTTTTTGGGGATACCATATGGGCAGTGGGTTCTCGTTAAACTTTAATGTCCTTTCTCGTGTACCGCTGGTATGTGAGCACTGCGCAATACTTTTTTTTTGTTTCCAACGTTGAGCCAGAGAGGCCTAGAGTGCTGCGCACCAGGCCGCGCACATATATGGTGCTTGCTTGGTGCCCACCCAAGCAAAATAAAAAACAAAAGAGAAAGTTGAGCCGCGTACGCAGAAAATGGCCTTGCCAGTACGCCTCGTGAAGAAAACCGCAATGAGAAAAAAAAGGGGGGGGGGGGGGGTAGAGAAAGTAAGCAAATGAAAAACAAACAAACGAACGAAAAAAGGGAATAGAAGCGGACGCCAGGCACGCGGAATGCGCGCTGCTGTCTGCGCGGCCCTGAGCAGAGAAAAAAAGTTCAGACGTAGAGATATGATGCCGCAGAAAAAAAACGAAACACCCTGTGGCCACCACCAACACAGGAAGGGAGCACAGAGAGGAATTCTCCGCGCATGGCTCTGTAAACCAAATTTTTACATCGTCCAAATTAGGCCAAAATTAGTGTGGAACCACATCTGATTATGACCAACTCAACGGTGTCTTGCAAATTTAGATGGGCAACCTCCCAAAGTTTGGCATGCCTACGCATTCTTGGCGCGTGGGAAGGCATGGGCATGCGACGTCGGTGACATCGAAGTATGAGCGCACATCGAGGCGAAGAAGAGGAAGAACAGGCCACACGCGCGCTAACTTTCAACTATTTACTTCGAGTCAGTAAGTGGTAAATAAAGGCAATCATAATATAAGAACAGTGGAAAACACGACGGACATGAAAAGGACACACAAGGTGCTGACTATCAACTGATATTTATTAGGAAAAACGCATTTTATTGGGGAAAATGTTGTACCTCTTTCTGTTAAACCCTCAAAGGAAAAAGAGAAGGTGAGGCTTCTGGCGCAGGATTTGAACCTTGGACTCCTTTCCGCTGGGTAGAAAAGTTTGAGCGGCTCGAGCTTGATGTATTTTTTACCACCAAATTTCACAAACAATGCATGCCCTTTCGTACAATAGTATCAGAAAAAGGAACTTGGCAGCATGAAATTTCCTGTATTCACAGCAATATCTTGACAAGTTACTACCCGTTCAGAATCAAGATCCAGATACAGTAGCGCAGTTTTTTGCAGGCGAAAGCCAAATAGGGTAAAGCGCATTTAGCATCGATGTGGTCGATCTCTATTACTCGCTTTCTGCAGGCAGCTTTGCTTCAATCTGTCAAAGAGTGCATCATCAATGACAACGATGAATGCGTGTTTAGAAGCCAGTGTGGCATATCAGTTGAGTCCTTTCTTGAGTCACTGGGCTTCTATCTGAAATCAAACTTTTTTTCTTGACGTAGTGGCACGTTTGTACAGAAAGCTGGGGTTTGTATCGGGTCCTGTGTGGCGCCCTGCTTGAGGGACATTTTTCTCGGAAATGTTGAGCGCCTTATACAAGCCCAACTCAGAGAAATAACTGCGCGCGTGTTCCGTTCTGTGGACGATTACCTTCTCGAAGAAATTGTGGGACCTCGTATTCACGATGATGTACGAAAGGTTTTGAGGATTGCGCAATGGGTCTTACCTTCACGTTGGAACAGCCGCAGAGAAATGAATTTCGCTTTCTGGACTTGAGGTCGAGGTTTCTGAAGGACCACGTGTGTTGGACTTATGATCCCCGGCTGCAAAACCCTTGCTCGGCTACAGGTCTGCTTACTCAAAACTTGTAAAAATAGGTTTTGTGGCCTCACGCTTAGAATCAGCCATTTCGAAGTCTTACTTCCACACCATCGAATACAGCTTTAAAAACCAGGTGGCAAGATTGATAAGCGCTGGCTTTCCGCTTTCTGTCTTGGGGTCAGTAAGCGAAGGTACGCTCAATCGTTCCAGGCAAGGTCAGGCAGGCTCTGCTGACCCTCAACTAAAAGAAAAACAAAGTTATGCAGTGGTGCTAAGCGTCCACAGAATGACTCATTGTTTAAAGAAGGTGAGACTGAGATACGGGATACAAGCTGTGTCTACACTAAAGAAGCTTGGTCACATCTGCGCATGGGCCCATGGAAGGACTGAGTCACACGCCAAGGGAGGCTGTGGCATTCGGCACAAGTTGAAGCATGTCCAATGTGCCATAGGCGTTGTTTACAGCATTCCGCTGAAGTGCGGAACAGCATACATAGGTCAAACGGATGGAAAATTATTGTTCCCTCTCATATCGGCCCTGTAGAAACCTCGCCGAACAATGCAATTCATGCCAATTTCTTGATAGGACAGTAGTGCTATTCAGGCATAGAGATAACATACCCCGAGAGCTGGCAGGGGCGTACAAATATAAAAATCGGGGGACTCATGCGCGTTAGCAGCACCACATTGACTTTGTATAAAAAAATAATTCACGTTTATTGACCGCTCATGTTGATAGTTGATTGACCAGAGGAATGTGTTGTTTAAACATGCGACTTGTAGCACAGCGACACTTTTAATAAGGGATGAGTTTTTCCCAATAAAAGTCTTTTCTTTTCTTGTCCGTCGTCTTTATGCTCTGTTCCTACAGTATGAATCCTTACCAACTAGCACAATTAGCCGTCCTAGCTTAATAGAGGCAAATCATGGCCTGACTTTGCACAAGTGCACCAGGCAAAAGGTTCCGGCACTACGCAAATTTTTCAGTTCTTTTGTATAGAGAGGGCAATAGATGGTCTCTAAACACAGGGATCAGCTAATCTGTCATAATGATTTTGCGTGGCCGTTTGCACCTGCTTTTCGCGACGATGGTGCATTCCTGCATGTTAGATAGGCGAACACTTCGATTTTGAACTGAGGTCAGCACTTGCAATTGCCTGCTACGTTATTCCCCTGTCCAGCCCTATCAGTGCAAAGTGATACTTTATTGAAGACGTTTAAGCTCATCCTTTAAGGGTATACCAGCTAGCATAGTCACGCTTCAACCAAGCCGTATGGACGTTCCTGCGTGTCGTAGAGGTATACGGAGAATCTAACCGGTTCTGGCAGGCTGATTCTGATATCACCCTCCCATATGAAAGGAGCGACCTGAGCTGGCAGCTGCTGCCCGTGGCATAGCGGTAACGTGAATTCAGATGTCATGGCAGGCTTATTTTTTTATGGGGTGACCGTAGCTACGCCTCTTCACGGTGTAGCTGTGGCCACCCGACGTCTCGCGTTGGTGGTCGTAGTATTGCTATCGCAATAAAAGCAGGTCATTCAGCTATCAGATGACTACAAGAAGCATCTGCAGTGGGAATGCAACGTAGATGAGCTCCTCAGGCTTGCCACGAGAAGTACAAGCGCGAGTGGACATGCCAGCATCTGCGCGAGTCTACCGACAGTGCACGTTGGGTTCTCCAATTATTGCGAAAGCAATACTCCGACAGCCAAAGCGAGACCTCGGGGGGCGTGGCCTCAGCTAAGCCGTGAAGAGGCGTAGCTACAGTCTTGTCATAAAAAAAAAAATCAGCCTGCCTTGATATTTGCATTCACGTTACCCCTATGTCACGGGCAGGAACTGCCAACTCGGGTCGCTCCTTTCATATGGAAGGGTGATATCAGAATCAGCCTGCCAGAACCGTTTGCATTCTCGTTACCCCTACGACACGCAGGCACGTCCATACAGCATGGTTGAAGCGTAGCTTTATATGTGGACTGGTAGATTACGCTCTCGCCTCATACCCTTAAAGGATGAGCCTAAGTGTCCTAATAATGTAGCACCTTTCACTGACAGGACATGATAGGCGAATAAAGCAGCTGGCAAAAGAAGCTTCCGCCGTTGCTTTCGCAATTCAACTAGAGTGAACTATAGCTAAACCACATTATTGTTATTGGAGCTTCCTATTAGGGCGTACCGTAAATGTTGTGTCCGCTAGTTAGAAGAAAGAATACAGCGGGAATTGTCAATTACGTTGCATTTCAGTGTAAACTACAAGTTAAGTTCAGTTCAGTTCAGTCGTTCAGTCGTGTCCGACTCTTCGTGACCCTATGGACCATGTCACGCCACGCTTTCCGGTCTCTCACTATCTTCCTAACATCACATAACTCCATCTGCAGTGCCTCGAGGATGCCATCTAACCATCGCGTTCGCTGCCTACCCCTTCTCCGGCGACCCTCAACCTTTCCCAACATCAAATCTTTCTCCAGCGACTCCTCTCTTCTCATCAAATGACCAAAATAGCTGAGCTTTAATTTTAGAATCTGACCCTCCAATGAGCAGTCAGGGTTTATGGTCGACAATATCGACTGATTTGATCTTCTGGCAGTCCAAGGAACTCTCAAGAGTCTTCGCCAGCACCACAATTCAAACGCGTCAATTCTTCGGCGGTCAGCCTTTTTCACAGTCCAACTCTCGCATCCATACATCACAACTGGAGAGACCATAGCACGAGTTATACTGATCTTGGTTGGCAGACTAATGTCTCTGCTCTTTACTAGGCGGTCAAGGCTAACCATTGCTCTCTTTCCCAGAAGCAGGCGTCTCCTAATTATAAACTACAATCTATACATTAAATGCGAAAAAGTGATCAGCTGCCGCTGATGACGTAAACAAACCATTGTGACTAGAAAGCAAGACATAACCAAGGCAAGACCAAAACAAACAACATAACAAAAGTGGTTCTGCTCTAGCCAAGACAAATAAACTGCTCTGATTGCTATTCAACCATGGTTTGAACTCCACTCAGAAATGCCCTGTTGGCTTTTTATTTATTTTTCGTCGCAGTAACGACAATCACAAGTTTGTTACTCACAGCCGATGCTACCCTTTGACAAAATGCAAAACTTTCCGAGTAATATTTCTGCTGTTTATGTTTTATAGTTCTGGCTGCTTCTAGCACCTTTGTGGTAAGCTGGCTACATTCAAGATATCGTGGCGCTTTTTTCTTTTTTACTTGAGTTCGTGTAGTGTTACCAGACACATAAATTTTCCGGAGTTGGGAGTCGCTAGTCGCGGTGCCACGCCACGTCACGATGGCGCTTTGCGATCGCTGCAAACGCAGTTCGCAAATAATATAAGAAAGTTGGGAAGTATGTTCAGTGTGTGGTGGTCTATCAATAAAATGCAGTATGTAAATGAAAGCGATAATAACGCTTATGGTAAAGGATATACATTTCCTTTTTGTGCATTTTACACGTAGGATGCCTAGGTCGAAATAAGGTCTGGTTAGAAAATGGGATTGTATACCCTGCTTATAAGGGACGTCTGATATTGGAGATAAAAATTGCTCCCTAGTGCACCTACCTTATAAAAGGGTTCAAATGTAGCTGTGAAATTTGTAAAAGGAATTTTCAGGAGGCTGACAAGTGATGCACCCCGGGAAAGAAGGGCGCAGTGACACACAGTGTGCCATGTCTCTCCACGCAGGGCCTTATATTTTCGTTGTGTAATACCAACTAGCCCAAAGCGCCACCTTAGTAAACTCAGATTTACACCCATGATCAGAAGCCAAATTAAAGTTTATAAGAAGATTTACGCAGTCAATAGTGCTGAAAGCAGGGATACCGGGTGTTTGGAGAAGCATCTTTGGGTGAAAGCAATGAGGGCGTCAAACGGACCAATCTCAAAAAGCATTCAGGGGAGCTGCAGGTTGCCGCTAAGATTCTATAATTGATTTCGCCTGTCTTTGCTGTGTATGAGTGAACCAGCTGTTTTGTCGACGTAATGCTAGTACGAGTTCGTGTCCAGAACTTAACCCATCTGATATGAACGTTGCGTTACGTTGCAACGTTCATATCATAACCAACAAACACTGATAGCTGCGCTCTTCACGAATTTTGTGACGGGAGTGAGATACTCCGGTACAAGCTGAGGAAACAACGTTTTGTTAGACGACGTCTCTCGCTTCGTGCACGCTGAGCGTTCGTGAAATGAGCTGCCAGCAGTGACAAAAAACACTCTCAAAGTTTCTCGGGAACTTTGGCTACTCAGGTCGCGGAATTGCCGACTGACCAGAGTAACGATAATCCCCCCATAGACACCACCACCACTGCTCTCGCAAAACGCTGCATAGAGCACGAGTATGATTATTCCTTGGCTCTTTTACATAGTTGTCAAGCAGATGCATGTACCCTTGCTTGCGTTCGATTGTTCAATTTTAATTTAACGGTTCCAACGACAATAAAAGCATGTAAACTTAACTCAGTATTCCGTTACGGCATTACTTCTTTACACTGTTTCGCTGAAACAAATCATTTCAATTGTTTAAAATGTAGGCTGCACTTTCACGACTCCAATGGTATGTAGTCCTAAATTTACAATACAAGGTTACTGTGAACTTTGAAGTTAACCCCAAAGCTGCGTGGGGCTAGAAGTAATTTTTTCTCTCTTCAAGCATCGTCCGGGGGTCCCTTGTTTCTGGGAAAAGCTACTGGGGTCGGAGTACAAAGCCCTTTCCTTCCGAGCGCGCTGTTTTTCTTGGCTTGCGAGCGCCTTGTTCCTGCCGGGTCGGTCTACAGATATTCAGGCTTTGTGCGCGAGAGGCATCCCCCAGAGGGGCCGAAAAAACAAAGAGAAAGGGTAACCTGCGAGCAGGGTTTCGGAATATGCGCTTGCTGGCAAGCGCAAGTTTGTTTTCAAGCGGATCCTACTGTTGGGCGTAAGCTTGGTGGGGCGAGGGTTGGTGTTTTCGTTATTTTACTTTTCATCTTTTTTTGTAGTCTTGCTCTTCAGTGGGTGCACAGTAGGTACTCAGTTGGCTGCTACTTGTAATATCTAGAGTACTGTTCGACTTTTGTTTGTGATGGCTGTCGCTGGTCTCACCTTCTTGCCCCAGGGCTTGCGCACGTGCTTCGTGCATGGTGTGCAGTGCGTGCAGGACGAGGTTGGCGCAATGGCTGGACTGCGTAGCCGAGAACGATTCAATGAGATATAGTAGCCCCGATGTACTTTTCCTGAAGTTTGACGCTGGTCAGCTTTTATGAGCTTCTGGTCGTGCGCGAGTCCGACACTGTCAAAGCTTGACTTTGGCTTTGCATCTAGAGTTAGAATGTTTAGTTCTCGTTTTCGATCCACGCTGTTCTATTTCGAATAATCATCTCATGTTATCAACATGTTGGCGGCGTTGTACGGTCTGGGGGGCTGGTTACGTAGTGTTTCGTATATGTTAGCACTAAGCCGAAATAAGTGCCAAGAGGGTGTGATTGAGAACGGGTAATAGGCAAGGCTCATTGCTGCATCCAGTGCAGCGAGTGTTGCCCTATCTTTAATGACCGTTGCTGTGCTTTCTAACTCGCAGAGGATTTAAAAAGTGGAGCATGTGGACTTCATTGAGGGCGTTAGTGCGTGGAAAATTCTGCCTGTGTGCCTTGAGCATGCTCCAGCCCGAACCTGCGCTGCGTGAGTAAAAAGCTACTACACCTGCGAGGCGCTAATCATCAACATCAAGCCGGTGTATTCTCAATATAATAGTATCTTGTTCTTTACCAGCAAGGTTCATGCAGTCAGAAAGTGGCGGATGGAAGTGCTACTTCCCTAGCACGAAACGGAAGACATAATAGCGAAAAATGGAAAAAGTAAACTTTTCTAGTGCGGTGTGGTGAGTAGTGGTCGGGCCGCACAGAAAAGGCAAACTGAGAACGGCCGACCCATCTTTGGCATCCAAGTGGATGTCGGCACTCCACGTGGATTAGTTGGTGCGGCGGCTAGAAACCTCTTCAGCAGGAAGCTTTATTTTTTTTTTTTTTCATTATTATTCACAACCTGCCCTGCGTGACTCGCCTAAACGGTGGTCCCAGCGCGTCATTTCTAAAGGTTGCCTTTCCTGACAATTACCACAATAAACAACTACGCCATTTTCAAGCGTAAGGAACGTAAGATGAAAACAAATGCCTTCATATTACAACTCGTCAGAGTGCTATATTACTTAATGAGCTCTAACGATCTATACGATCTAGAAAGCATCACTAATGATGCATCACAGATAAATGGACGCTCAATCGAAATAAATGAAAATATGCTCCACTGACTAGAAAACCTAATCCAAGAAGCTCGGCATACTGTTTAAATTCCATTTTTTTTTTTGAAAAAGCTTCCGAATTTAAATGCCCTGAAGCGTATATTAGAGAGGACATTTGATGGACAACTCATACAGAATGTGCAACGAGCAAAGCATACATGATATTGAATATCTTGGAGAAAATTTCACACATCCTCAGATGTAAGATATCTGCTGTACCTCACTCATATTAGATCGATTCTTGAATATGTCAGCACCGGGAGGAATTCACGTACGGCTACATTATCTTATAACGGGTAAACCGTGTAACTCGCTTTATTCTACAATTTTCAGCAAAGCGTTTCAGGAGTTTGGCTGGGAGTTTCTTAGTAGTGCTAGTAACAGCCTACACGGCTTTATCAATCCCAGTTTTATCAAAACAGCAGAGCCGCCTACTATAATAGCAGTACTATAACATTTCCACCCAAAAGATTCCATCACTGCCGAAACGATGTCTTGAAAAATTGTAGCCATTGAAAGGGGGTGTTTACTGTCTTTTAACGGGGACAATAGCCCTCTGCAAGTTGCACAGAGAACCACACAAGAGCACAGCCAGTCTAGGCCTCCACAAGCGAGCTCGAGCAGCGCAGCGGCACTTCGTCGTTCTTCTCCTCGTCTTTGTGATATCCACGCCTAGTTCATCCTCGTCTTCATAATATCTTCGCATAGTTCACTATAATTTCCCTCGGAGCGAAGGGGAGCCATCCTGGCGACTTATGGTGAGGGCAAGAGGAGCGGATCATAGTACGTTTTGCGGCTGCTCACGTGCACAGTTTCGCGGCCGCGATGACGATGTCCGAAGAGGGAGTGAGTGGCTCCGCGATGTAATTCACAGGGGAGGTTTGGCGGACAATGCGGTAGGGGCCGTGGTACTCGGTTCGAAATTTTGATGACAATCCCGGTGGGGTGCCAGGAACCCAGAGCCAAACAAGAGATCCTGTAGGGAAAATGTGTGGCGCCTGATCTTTGTCGTGACGATACTTTTGGCGGCCTTGCGATTCCGATGTTAAACTGCGGGCTAGCTGGCGGCATTCTTCCGCATGTTTGGCAACCTCTGAAAGGAGAGTCCACTCGGAGGAGTCGGGACGATATGGTAAAATAGTGTCCATCGTGGACAATGCCTCACGCCCATAAAGCAGGAAGAAAGGGCTAAATCCAGTGGTTGACTGCGTGGCGGTATTGTATGCGTACGTCACGAAAGGAAGAACAGCGTCCCAGTTGGTCTGATCAGCGGCAACGTACATTGTGAGCATATCTCCAAGAGTACGATTGAAGCGCTCAGTCAGCCCGTTAGTTTGAGGGTGGTAGGCTGTTGTGGTCCGATGTATGATGCGACATTCGGCCAGTAGAGCTTCAACGACGTTGGAAAGGAAGACGTGTCCTCGGTCACTCAGCAGCTCTCGCGGCGCGCCGTGGCGAAGAACAAAATGATGTAGCAAGAACAGGGCAACTTCACGGGCAGTAGCGGCGGGTAAAGCGGCGGTCTCGGCATACTGGGTGAGGTGGTCGATGCCGACGATAATCCACCGGTTCCCAGAGACCGTGCAGGGAAGTGGCCCGTAAAGGTCAACGCCAACGCGGTCAAAAGAGCGGGCCGGGCATGGAAGTGGTTGTAAGGGGCCAGATGCACGAGGTGTGGGTGACTTGCGGCGCTGACAGGCGATGCAGGAGTGGACGTATTTGCGAATATAGCCGTACATGCCGCGCCAATAGTAGCGTTGAGAAATTCTCTGAAACGTCTTGACTACACCAGGATGGGCACACTGAGGGTCGGCATGAAAGAGGCGCACATTTCTTGTCGTAAATGGCAGGGAATGACAAGAAGCCACCGTCGACCCTCAGGCATATAATTGCGGCGGTAGAGAAGACCGTCTCGTAGGGCAAAGTGTGGTGCTTGACGGCGTAAAGTCCGAGAAGGCGCAACGTTTGGAGAAGTGGACACGATGTCGATAAGAGATGCGAGTCACGGGTCTTTTCGCTGCTCCGCAGGTATATCAGCGATTGTTAGAGACGAGAGGACGGGATCAGCCGCTGAGGAGCAAGCAGGTTCGATGGATAAGGGAGAACGAGACAGAGCGTCGGCGTCCATGTGTTTACGGCCAGAGCGATATATAACGCGGATGTCAAATTCCTGAAGGCGGAGAGCCCATCGTGCGAGGCGGCCGGACGGGTCTTTAAGAGAGCACAGCCAACATAACGCGTGGTGGTCCGTGACGACGTCAAACTGGCGACCGTACAGGTAGGGTCGGAATTTCGTTAGTGCCCACACAATGGCCAAACACTCCTTTTCCGTAACTGAGTAGTTGCATTCTGCTTTGGAGAGGACACGACTCGCGTACGCGACGACGTATTCTTGAAATCCATTTTTCCGTTGAGCCAAAACCGCTCCGAGGCCAACGCCACTAGCATCAGTATGGACCTCGGTAGGTGCTGTGGGGTCGTAGTGGCGAAGAATTGGTGGCGAAGTCAAAAGACGGCGCAATGCGGTGAACACTTCATCGCACTCGACCGACCATGCAGTTAAGTCAGTGTTTCTCCCGAGTAGCTTCGTAAGGGGTGCAATTATAGAAGCGAAATTCCGCACGAAGCGCCGAAAATAGGAGCATAGACCAATGAAGCTTCGAAGTTGCTTGAGCGAGACCGGCTTAGGAAACTCCGCCACTGCGCGCAGCTTGGCCGGATCAGGGCGAACACCTTCCTTAGAGACAATGTGCCCCAAAATGGTCAACTCCCGGGCACCGAAGTGACACTTCTTGGATTCAGTTGTAGGCCGGCGTCAGTAAGACAAACCAAAACTTGCCGCAAGCGCTTTAGGTGCGTGGCGAAGTCGGTGGAAAAGACAACAATGTCGTCCAAGTAACAGAGGCAGATGTGCCACTTGAACTTCCGCAAGTTGTTATGCATCATCCTCTCGAATGGGGCGGGCGCGTTGCACAACCGAAGGGCATTACATTAAATTCATAAAGGCCATCCGGGGTCACAAATGCGGTCTTCTCTCTGTCACAGGCGGCCATTGGTACTTGCCAGTAACCGGAACGTAAATCAAGAGACGAAAAGTACTCGGCACCTTGGAGGCAATCAAGAGCGTCGTCTATACGCGGCAGGGGGCAATTATCCTTGTGGGTAATTTTGTTCAGGCGCCGGTAATCGACACAAAAGCGAACTGAGCCATCTTTCTTCTTCACTGCACCACTAGTGAAGACCAGGGGATTTGAGACGGGCGGATTACACCACGTTGTAGCATGTCCTCAACTTGCTCACTGATGACGCGACGCTCTGCCGCTGACACACGATAGTGTCGCTGTCGAAAAGGCGAGTTAGAGCCGGTCTGAATGTTTTGCGCGACTGTGGAAGTGCGGCCGAGAGGTGTGTGAGCGGCGTCGAAAGCGGAGCGAAACGTCTGTAAAAGGGCCACAAGCTGCGTCCGGCAGGGGGAAGGAAGAGCGTCATCTATGGCGTTTCGGAAGAAGTCATCTGGCAACGAATCAGGCGTCGAATCGGACTGCAGAGCATCGATTTAGTTACTACGGTAGGTCTCAGAGGCGTCTAGGTTAGAGAGAAGGTTGACTGGTTGAACAGAACCGGGAGGTTCCCCACGTAGCAGAGTAATCGGGCGCGGAGACGGATTGTAGATGGGTAGCATCGTGAAGCCACCGTAAACATCGAGAACAGTAGGTGGCAGCGGCAGGTGCTTGCGATGGATGATGCAGACGGCGTAAATAAAACACTAACGGCTGACACGGCAGGACACGATAAAGGCACAAGGGCACAAGCCTCTGGTGCTACGTCGATATCTTCAGCGATGGCAAGCTTTTGAGGACACACTGAACTGTTGTCGTCGGGCAGTGCGTCGCACAGTGCAGAAAATTCCACTTCAGCTCGGGCGCAATCGATCACGGCGTTATTTTTAGACAGGAAGTCCCATCCGAGGATCACGCCTGGGAGCAAGACGACAAAACTACGAACTCAACACTGTACAAAACACCTTCAATGAGGACACGTGCTGTACATGCTGCTAAAGGTGCAATCATCTCTTCACTGGCAGTGCGGAGTGACAAACCATCAAATGGCGTCGTAACGTTGTGTAATATCGCTCATGAATCACTGACACTGCAGCACCCGTATCGACCAGCGCATACACGGACAGACCATCGATAGAGATCACTACAACGTTCGTGGGCAAAATTTGAGGCCTTGAGCTTTTCGCAGAGCACGCAGTTCTTGCCTCAGGAACCGCGGAACTTAGTTTCCCTCGTCAGCAGGTGGTGGTCGCCGGCGCATTGGTGACAGTGACCGGCGCCGCGGAGAAGGAGAACGACGGGTTGTATACGAACGCTGTTCTGTGGCGTACGCAGGCGGAGAGTGGGCAGAATGAAGCAGCGGCGGGGAGTAATCAGAAGACGCAGGCTCGGGAGGCGCGGCCATGCGACGACGACATCGACGAGCCACATGTACAGCGAAACCACAGTAGTAGCAAATTGGGCGATTATCCGAAGTACGCCAAGGGTTGTAATAGCGCGGAGTGGAAGGATGAAGCGGAGCCGTTCGAGGAATCGGTGCAGGGCGCATGACAGGCTGCATGGGTAGTGGCGGCTCAGGTGGTGACCGCGCAGCCACAGCCGCGTAGGTCAAAGGGGCTGGAACAGCAGGTTGACTATACTGGGCTGGTGCTCCGACGTATGTCAAAGGAGCAACAGAAGGAGCTTCAGGAAGCGTGGGAAGTGCTTCTGCGACTTGTTCGCGGATGACTTGTTGCAACTTCGGTACCAAAGGAGATGGAGCGTCAGGACGTTGGTGAACGAGTGATAGTTGGCGGGCAACTTCTTCTCGAACAAACTGATTTATTTGTGGCAGCAAGGATGACTGGTCTGTGCCAGGTGTTAAAGCTGAGAGAGGTTCCTGGTGTGAGAGCGAAGACCGAGTGATGTTGCGGCGC
Source organism: Amblyomma maculatum (assembly GCF_055883805.1). NCBI lineage: Eukaryota > Metazoa > Arthropoda > Arachnida > Ixodida > Ixodidae > Amblyomma > Amblyomma maculatum. The sequence goes on along the minus strand of NC_139352.1, from coordinate 72,537,155 downwards.
TTGCGTAATTCATCAAAGTTTTGACATTCATTGATAACATCGACGACGGTTGCTGGATGTCTGGCCAGAAGCATCTGGAACGCGTCATAATCAATCCCTTGCATAATGTGACCAATCTTGGCATGGTCTGGCATTGAAGCGTCCACGCGCTTGCAAAGGCCTACAACGTCTTCAATATAACTGGTAAAATTTTCGCCAGGAAGCTGTGCACGGCCGCGCAGGCGTTGCTCAGTATGCAGCTTGCGCACGGCAGGTCGGCCGAAGATATCGACAAAACTGGTCTTGAAAGCAGACCACGAAGTGATGTCGGCCTCGTGGTTGCGGAACCACAGGTTGGCCGCGTTCGTTAGGTGGAATATTACATTATTGAATTTTCAGGCGTCGTCCCATTGAGTACTAACCCGCTCATATGAAGCCAGCCAGTCTTCCACGTCATGGTCGCCGGTTCCGCTGAATATAGGAGGATCCCGCTAGCGCAAAGCTCCAGCGCAAAGGACGGCGGACGAGGGCCCGGTTGGACTAGGGGTGCTGTCGTCGGTCATGATTGTTGTCGGGAGTGTGCGGCTTCGAAGCTCCAGGACTGCAGGAAATCCTCACCTCCACCAAGTGAAAGGGGCTGTTTACTGTCTTTTAACAGGGATAAGAGCCCTCTCTAAGTTGCACAGAGAACCACACAAGAACACAGCCAGTCTAAGCCTCCACAAACGAGCTCGAGCAGCGCAGCGGCACTTCGTCGTTCTTCTCCTCGTCTTTGTGATATCCACGCCTAGTTCATCCTCGTCTTCATAATATCTTCGCATAGTTCACTACACCATTAACAAAAAAAGCGGCTACACGGTTCGTGGGCGCTCTATCATACGTGGATCATACACTGTGATGACATTATTAAGAATTGGTGTAAAGAGTGGGAGGCACAGCAGCTCTTTTACATCTCAGGTTGTGTGGAATTTTCGCCGAGAAATTCGAAATCGAGAAATTCAATATCTTGTTCCATGCTTTATTAGTTAAATATTCGACATGAGTTCTTCAAAAAACGTCTTATTTTGGTATGCATACCCCATAATTTATATTCGGAAGCTTCTTCCAAAGGATTGGAATTTAAATCGTATGCCGAGCTTCTTAATATAATTTTTCTAGTCAATCGAGTATATTTGCATTTATTTCAATTCAGCGTCCATTTCCCCACGACGCGTCAATTGGTGGAAGCTGTCTAGATAGTATACTGTAAGGCGCAAATGTTCTATTCGTTGAGTGTCGGGATGCACATGATGCAGCCTTGTGCGTACAAGCGGATTTTGCGTGAAATTTCATTATGAACAATAGTGTTGCTATGCATTAATAACAATAAAGATGCCAGAAGAGACCCCCGAGGTAGACTGTATGCAGCATCTTTTAAGACGTAATGATACCTACTAGACTGGTAGAGCTCACTAAGTAATAGCAGCACTCTGGCGAGCTGTGTTATGGAGGTATTTGCTTTCAGCTTACGTTGCTTACGCTTGAAAATGGCTTGGTTTCCGTCGTGATAATTGTCAGGAAAGACAGCACTGACAAATTACACGCGGAAACTACCGTATAAGGGAGTCTCGCAGGGCACACTGCAAGAAATAATGAACAGAATGGAAGACAGCTTCCTGCTGAAGCGGGCCCTGGGCGACGAACCAAACAATCCACGTGGACGGCCGACAACCACTTGGCGGACAAAGACAGGCCGGCAGTCCTCAGTTTCCCTTTCCTGTGCCGCCCGAGCATTGCTCACAGCCCCGCACTAGAAACCTTTACTTTCTCCTTTTTCACTATTATTTTTCCCCCACTAGTCTCGAAGAGTCCAGCATGAACTTCCCCGCGTTCATTGCGGAGTGGGATGTGCTAGAGTCTCTGCAGCTATTCCTAATGATATGTGGGAGGAGCGTTTATAAACTAAAGTTTATAAAAACTGCTTAATATCTACATGATGAAAAAACAGCGCTACAGATGTACAGCGCTACAGCGCTGTAGCGCCTGTAGCGCTATAGCGTTAGTTAAAGGAACCTGCTAGTTCCTTTAAACCTTTGCTTGTTTGAAACCTGCTTAAGGATCTGAAAAATAACCGGCTCTTGTTTTTATGCCTTTTGCAGCAGCGTCACAGAACTGTTCCGCTATCGGCTACAGCTTGCAGGCGGCCTTACTGCAGTCAGGCTGATTCCAGGCAGAGAACAGTTTTGTGATCAACGGGAACAACAAGCATGTGGCTCGTTCACCCATTCATAACTAGCCCTCTGGCTTGTATTATAACTGTTGTCTGGTTATGTAAAGCTACAGTCATGTAGTTAACGGCAGGTCGCGAGAATACTACTTGCAAGCGTCCTTTATAAGTTGGTTTGGTTTTAGGGTTTAACGTCCTAAAGTGAATACGATAGACGCCTTAATGGAGACTTCGGGAATTTCGATCACCTGATCTTCTTTAACGTGCACTGATATCGCACAGCACACGGGTGCTGTACGCTTCACCTCCATCAAAAGCGGGCGCCTGAATGAAAGTGCATCTTCCATCAGCCACAACTCCCGAGCTGATTAGCGCGTCATCAGGCTTCTGGAATGTGCTAATTCGAATTGCTGTTCGGGTGGATTATCGCACATTATGTGGCATGATTACTGTTACGAACTGCAGCAGCGAAGAGATAACGACACCAAAATGAACTTTCATTCTAAACATCCCTTACCGATATTGTAGGTTCCGTCGCCTTTATTTCATATTCGGAACTTCATATGGCAGCATATTTCTTCTATGGTCGCTGAGTGTAACAAACTGGATTCCAAGGGAAGGAAAGCGTAGCAGGGGGCGGCAGAAAATTAAGGCGGATGAGGGTAAGTAGTTCGCAGATGTGAAGTGGATGCAGCTAGCACAGAACCGGGGTAAGTGGAGAAATATGGGAGAGGCCGTCGCCCTGCAGTGGGTACAGTTCATGATATTTCTTCGGGGTGTTTCCGCTCTCAAGCGCTTTCTAATCCTACAGTATGAAGCAGCTTTACAATCCGCATTTCCGAAGCGGAATACAGCAGGGACACGGAAGACGCTAACAGGGGGAGGAGAATCATTAACGGCTCATATATTTCTGAAAGACGCGGAAAAGCGCTTTTAGAGCTTGTGTGCACGTGTGCAAGCTGTCTCCATGTGACACACGAACGCACGATGCCGCTTTGCAGTCCTGTTCTGCATTGTGAATGTTGTGAAGTCTCCGCACTGCGTCTTCCATATTGATTACCGCTGTACCGTGTGCGTACAAAACCAGCACCAGCAGCAACAGGCATCCTGCCCTTCGGATGCCCGGGGGACAGCGAGAAGAGATGCTGTGCCGAAAAGGCACACCACCTCCCCTTGTCCACCACACACGGCGGCTGAGTGTACAGCCGGACTCTGGAATGGTCCGGAACGACACTGGTAAGAATCACAGTCCCCGCAACACAGCGATCGAAGGCATAAGCGCTGCAGGCGCTGGGATTCGAACCAGCGTCTTCGCGTGTGCGAGCTCAGCACGTTACCCACTCAGCTACCGTGTGGCACGGCTTCTAGGTGACACTCTCAATAGGTGTTGTGTGCGGGACGAAGCGGTCATACCAGAGCATGCGCCGTGCCTACTTGCTGCTTTTTGCGTGATAGTGCGAGCGTGAAGCATATCTACTGATATCGAGCGCAGCCTCTGTAGCGTCCGCGCTTGATATCGAATGCAGCCGCTGAAACTTCCGTGCCTGGTCATGCTTGATTACCTTGTCACTTAATTCCGTGCGTCGTTGTCTAGGCGGCGGATATAAGAAAGGTGCAAACAAGGAGAACGTGCCTATGTTTCAATGATGGGCGTGCTGTTTGATACTTTTATAGTGAAGTTCGCTTTTGATGACGTTAACGTAAAGAGAGGGGAAGTAGATCGGTTGAATCATGCTGATCCTCCTCACACGCACTCTGCAAATAATTCTTATTCTGCTGAGAGAAGATTGATTTCATATCGGCATCGATATGCCATGTATGAAAGACCTAATGTGAGGGCGTTTAAGTAAGGGATGGGTTGGAAGTGTTCGCATGAAGCGAAACTGAAACGACTGTTAATATATAAGCACAGTTCGACAAGTACGGCCACGTGGAGATCCAACATAGTACGCTACGAGTGCATTGAGATGTGCGGGTTGTCGAGGGAACGTAGGGCGTGTAAGCAAAAGTGGATTTATCTATGCAGGTATTTGTGAAACATGCAAATGCTGAGGTTACGGCGACGAAGTACTAGGTGGCACACCTGGATTTCACATTGTGGTCTCGTCTATCGAGTTTAACGTCCCAAAGCGAGTCAAGATATCAGACGCCGTACTGGAGGGCTCCAGAAATGTCGACCGCCTGCGGCTCTTTAACGCGCAGTGATATCGCACAGCACATGTGCGCCTTCATTTCGCCTCGATAGAAAGCGGCCGCCGAGGCCGGGATTCGATTCCTCGTACTTCTGCACAGTTGTCGAGCGTCGTAACCACCGGGACAACTCAGCTTGGTAGATCGAATTCGACGGCATCACTCCAGAAATATATACACGAAATACATACCGTCATTGCGGTTTTGGTAGCTGCATTAAAAGCCGTTCAGCTTTTTCACAGTTATTTTTTATCCCTCTCTGAATTAGGCACGCGCCATTTATACCGGTTGTCCCGGCTAACTTCGACCAAGGTTTTCAAAATACAATTCGCCCTCGTCCTGCGAAACAAATTCAGAGATTTGCAGAATAGCATAGGCTAATCTCCTATAGTTATCTCCTATAGTTATTTCACTACAGTTACTTAGTACATACTTATTAGCTAATTCTTTAATTATGAACTTCACAGAAAACGTGTCGATGCAAAAGTTAATCTCGAAAAACTTCTAGCTGCGCTGTCTCCATTACGCTACGACTTTCGCCGCCCTATTTACAATCTCTCATACATACCGTCACGTGACCAGCCAAATTCGCAAAATGCGCACAACCAGCATCATCGTACAGAACTTTCCTTATTGAGCCAGCAGTAAAAAAAAAAAGGGGGCGTAAGAGTAGGTGGGGGCATGGCAGTCCCTATGAAATGGTGGCGACTTGTAATCAAATGGAGTAAACTGAACTCAGGAAATTTAATTAACAGCTTTCTCACGCTTTATAGAATAGTTACTTGGAAAGGAGCCCATTCTGGGTAACGAAGGAGGGACTAGAAGGAGCAGGGTGTTGAACAAATCTGGTGGAGTGCCCGGCGTCAGTAATCGAGAACTCACACTAAGAAAAACACCGTTAAGGCCGAAACAGCCCCTCCCATCAAAGCGTATGTATGCTAGGAATTGGTATGCTTTCATTTCTCTCTCAAGAGTTTAACAGGATGAGTTTTCGCGAACACTTTGGTGGTTTCTCTGCGTAGCTGCAGGATGGTGTTACCTTTCGTTATTCTTCCGCCGCTTGTATCACAAGCGTAAGGAAAAGCTGCTACTTTTCCTTTCGCGACGTTTTCGTCAGCCGAGGTCTCCAGGAAAGCGCTGCTTGTAGCGGCTGGAATTCGTGCATCCCAAAACGCGACCAAAGCCGCTGCAGCAGCTCGGAATCGAGGAAGGTCACCTGGGCGAAGGAAATTCCTCCCTTGAGAGCCAGGGAAACGAACCAGGGGCACGTGAACCAAATGTCCTGAGGCGTTTAATTCAGTACTTCTTTATATGTGAAATTAGCTAAGCGATTCGCTTACTTTTACTAGACATTTTCACTCCATGTGTGACATGCCGTTTAACCTGTGCTGTGTGGTGTGTTCTAAATTAGAGGCCATATAGCTCGGACATCATGACCCTTTCGACCTGTCAGAACTCGTAATACGCGACGAACTGCGGGGGACACTAACGACGCCGGCTTTTCTGCAACACATTGCCCTTATGCTTTTCACGCAGTCAGGTTTAACTCGAAAGAATTCGCGTAATTTCAATGAAATGAAATTCATCGGCGCCTTTACGCCCGTTAAACATTTCGATTTGAAACTCCGAGCCCACGACAGGTCCATGTTGGGATTCAACTGTTTAGCACAATATTGAGGGATAAAATCTAGACAGCCGAAGCCGCAGCAAAAAGTGTCTATCGAGGCTGTGACAACTAACTTCTTTTCTTTCCTCGTCAAATATTTGCATTTGCCTTTCATCGTGGCGACCTGTAGCGCAGATCACGAAATTACACATCTAAAATCCCACCTCCCGCACATTCATATATAGCTGCTGCTTCGGCGCCATGAAAAGTAATATTTTGCCATTACGTTTTTCTTTCAACGCGTTGTCTAAAAAAAAAAAAAAAAAAACAAAACAAAAAAAAAACTCGTGGGGGTGTTTGCGCCATACTTCTAAACTTACGCCTTTGCAATGCATGTATTTGATGGTGCACGTGTGGCACATCAGAAAGCGCAGCATCAAGTCGTACAGAAGTGGCCCGCACAGTGCGTACTGGCGCTTACTCCTTGCTTAGCAAAATGAGCTCCGTCTACAACGCATTGTCAAAGTGCGAAGTCAGGGACGCTGAAGAGCTTAAATAACTTATATAATACAGGAAGCAAAGAAGCCAACAGTCGGCGAGGGAAGATGAACGTCATCTGTTCGTGTAAAAACGCGTGAAAATAAAACTCATTGGCTGCAAAACGACGCATGTAAGTATTCATTTGACAGGGACAGCAGGGCTACATGATTGGCGAGGATTCACTTCTCACTTTCTGCGGTTATGTGGCGAACACCACATGAATAATATCAAGTAAAACATCATCGAACAGATTAATATATAGCAGCCATTGCCTTTGTCTGGCGTGAATGACTGGTTCCATCACCAAAGCAAGACGTGACCATTGAAGTTGCATAGCAAAAATGTTGCCCATTTCTATTCTCCCAAGTTGCAAACTACAGAGAAAAGACGTTTACTGCCGAGCACTGCTTTACATGTAGTGGTTTATTCACTTCCATTAGTCTCTTCCTGCCGTATACGGGTCCTGTACAGAGATTCTGCTTCTTTGGATTTAGCCTTCACCGTATGTACGTGGTATCAGAAGGCTCCTGGGTGTGCGGTGAATAGGGCTTTCTGAAAACTACAGACAGACGCAGGTAGGGCCTATGGGAAGTTGAGGGAGGTATATGGGTGGTGGGTTGACGGAACAACAAGACTGCGCTAGTTCTTTTTCTCCATGTGTCCTGTGTCCGTGTTTCCATAGCACTGCACATTTCCATGATGCCTCACTGAGTGGCCCACACGAAGGTATTAACTGGCGCCTCTAGCTGACAGTGTAAGGTTTAGGACCCGCAAGGCGCCAGAGACGTACGTTTGCACGCCTACGCCAGCGCCTGACATATTTTCCAATAATGCGCGTTGTAATGTGAATGTTTTAAAAGAACATAAAAACCCACCAGCCAATTCTCGTTCAGAATCATACGTCGTCTACATTTCTGAATGTATTATTAATGCTGACGAGGTGAACAACGTCCCTTCTTTCGAGATATTTGGTTGGGTTTGTGGGGTTTTGAAGTCCCAAAGCGACTCCAGGTACTATATGCCGTAGTAGCAAGCTCCGAAAATATCGATGATTTGCAGTTCTTTAACGTGCACTGACATCGCACAGCACACTGGCGCTTTGCTTTCTGCTTTCATCGCAAAGCCGCCGCCGCGTCAGGATTCGATACCTCATCCTTGTGCACAGTGGTCAAATGCCCTACCCTTTAAATCACCGCGAATATATCTGTTTTAGAGGTATATCTTCAAAATTTCTCTACATCATTGTTCACAACAGCATATCGATAGAATTGCCAACTCAACAGACCAACAGCCTTACCTTTTGCAGTGGATCGTAAGGCTGCTATTCCTATACCGAATTTCGCGGAATTTGCATATCCAATCTAGGAGGTAATTACTCATGGAATAGCTCAGTCAAAACAACGAGTTCTGCGTTTGAATGGTGTACTATATAAGAATAAAAACAATACAGCAAAGATTAGTGTTTTAGCACGTCAATACGCGTGAGCTGATAGAGCCCCGAATGTTGTTATACGCCAATAACCACGGCAAAGCGGCGACTCGATGTCGACACTCGCTGTCAGAGCACCGAGCGCTGGCGAGCTTTAGTGACATGCTCTCGGCTACACTGCTAGATACCGCACTTGCGACGGAGAGATGATGTTGCTTGTCTTTTTCCCGTTGCGCCAAAGAAGTAACCGCGACCTCCCTGTTATGCGGGCATCGTGCACGGTGGACCTCCCAGTTGCGCCACATATGAACAAGAGACGTAGCTTCCAAAGTCCGGCATCTGTATAACTTTAGAGTTGAACAGGTGAACGAGGTGAACAACGTCCCTTCTTTCGAGATATTTGGTTGGGTTTGTGGGGTTTTGAAGTCCCAAAGCGACTCCAGGTATTATATGCCGTAGTAGCAAGCTCCGAAAATATCGATGATTTGCAGTTCTTTAACGTGCACTGACATCGCACAGCACACTGGCGCTTTGCTTTCTGCTTTCATCGCAAAGCCGCCGCCGCGTCAGGATTCGATCCCTCATCCTTGTGCACAGTGGTCAAATGCCCTACCCTTTAAATCACCGCGAATATATCTGTTTTAGAGGTATATCTTCAAAATTTCTCTACATCATTGTTCACAACAGCATATCGATAGAATTGCCAACTCAACAGGCCAACAGCCTTACCTTTTGCAGTGGATCGTAAGGCTGCTATTCCTATACCGAATTTCGCGGAATTTGCATATCCAATCTAGGAGGTAATTACTCATGGAATAGCTCAGTCAAAACAACGAGTTCTGCGTTTGAATGGTGTACTATATAAGAATAAAAACAATACAGCAAAGATTAGTGTTTTAGCAAGTCAATACGCGTGAGCTGATAGAGCCCCGAATGTTGTTATACGCCAATAACCACGGCAAAGCGGCGACTCGATGTCGACACTCGCTGTCAGAGCACCGAGCGCTGGCGAGCTTTAGTGACATGCTCTCGGCTACACTGCTAGATACCGCACTTGCGACGGAGAGATGATGTTGCTTGTCTTTTTCCCGTTGCGCCAAAGAAGTAACCGCGACCTCCCTGTTATGCGGGCATCGTGCACGGTGGACCTCCCAGTTGCGCCACATATGAACAAGAGACGTAGCTTCCAAAGTCCGGCATCTGTATAACTTTAGAGTTGAACAGGTGAACGAGGTGAACAACGTCCCTTCTTTCGAGATATTTGGTTGGGTTTGTGGGGTTTTGAAGTCCCAAAGCGACTCCAGGTATTATATGCCGTAGTAGCAAGCTCCGAAAATATCGATGATTTGCAGTTCTTTAACGTGCACTGACATCGCACAGCACACTGGCGCTTTGCTTTCTGCTTTCCTCGCAAAGCCGCCGCCGCGTCAGGATTCGATCCCTCATCCTTGTGCACAGTGGTCAAATGCCCTACCCTTTAAATCACCGCGAATATATTTGTTTTAGAGGTATATCTTCAAAATTTCTCTACATCATTGTTCACAACAGCATATCGATAGAATTGCCAACTCAACAGGCCAACAGCCTTACCTTTTGCAGTGGATCGTAAGGCTGCTATTCCTATACCGAATTTCGCGGAATTTGCATATCCAATCTAGGAGGTAATTACTCATGGAATAGCTCAGTCAAAACAACGAGTTCTGCGTTTGAATGGTGTACTATATAAGAATAAAAACAATACAGCAAAGATTAGTGTTTTAGCACGTCAATACGCGTGAGCTGATAGAGCCCCGAATGTTGTTATACGCCAATAACCACGGCAAAGCGGCGACTCGATGTCGACACTCGCTGTCAGAGCACCGAGCGCTGGCGAGCTTTAGTGACATGCTCTCGGCTACACTGCTAGATACCGCACTTGCGACGGAGAGATGATGTTGCTTGTCTTTTTCCCGTTGCGCCAAAGAAGTAACCGCGACCTCCCTGTTATGCGGGCATCGTGCACGGTGGACCTCCCAGTTGCGCCACATATGAACAAGAGACGTAGCTTCCAAAGTCCGGCATCTGTAAACTTTAGAGTTGTGTAGTTTAGAGTACCGTTCTCCTCCGCTTGGTGACTGCGCGTTCCGGACAAAGGCACACTTAAATGGGTGAGGGCCCCACGCTTATCTCTGCTGTCTTTCCGGGCCCAGTTACGCTAGGAGAGGGTAAAGCACGGCGTGAACACTTTTGGGGGCGGATCTCTCGCGGAGTGGATGTAATAATCTTCTCGCCTTCAATGCAGTTTCGGTTGGCAATGGGGTTTGCTTTTATTTCCTTTTCTATTATGGCTTCATTTCCTGTCTATTTATCCCGGGAGACTTACCTTAGGAGATGCAGCGTCACTCCGCAAGGACTGTTAGAGTGAAGGCTTTAAGTTCGGGTGCCTCAATCTACACACAGTTCACTTGTCCGAACTGGACTGCGGTAAGCTTTCTACGGTCGAAGTAAATATGTTGTCGATTCTAAAGGAAGATCAAAAATTTCAATCAAGTCAAACAGATTTCAATAAAACAATCAAATCCAGTCTCTTATAAACACCGATTTATTCCGGATAATCATAAAGCACCTAAAAAAACTGAAGCAACATCAGGCGCTACTGCGCTGAGAACATGTTCTTCATGCGCGCGACAACAGAACACCGAAGCGGGAAAAACGTCCGGGCTTTACCGTGGCGGGACAACACATTGCGGAGCGAACAGGGCCAGCAATAGGGTCAAAGCGCTAACGGCGGCACAAGAAACATTGATCCTCGCGTGACAGCAGCAACGGGCGGCAGTAGTAGGAGCGGCAGCAGTAGCGGTAGTAGTAGGAGCAGCAGCAGCAGCAGCAGTAGCGGCAGTAGTAGGAGCAGCAGCAGCGGCAGTAGGAGCAGCAGCAGTAGCGGTAGTAGTAGGAGCAGCAGCAGCAGCAGTAGTGGCAGTAGTAGGAGCAGCAACGCCAGTAGTAGGAGCAGCAGCAGCAGCAGTAGCGGCAGTAGTAGGAGCAGCAACGCCAGTAGTAGGAGCAGCAGCAGCGGAAGTAGTAGGAGCAGCAGCGGCAGTAGTAGGAGCAGCAGCAGCAGCAGTAGCGGCAGTAGTAGGAGCAGCAGCAGCAGTAGCGGCAGTAGTAGGAGCAGCAGCAGCAGCAGTAGCGGCAGTAGTAGGAGCAGCAGCAGCAGCAGTAGCGGTAGAAGTAGGAGCAGCAGCAGCAGCAGTAGCGGCAGTAGTACGAGCAGCAGCGCCAGTAGTAGGGGCAGCAGCAGCAGTAGCGGTAGTAGTAGGAGCAGCATCAACAGCAGTAGCGGCAGTAGTAGGAGCAGAAGCGCCAGTAGCAGGAGCAGCAGCAGCAGCAGCGGCAGTAGTAGGAGCAGCAGCAGCAGTAGAGGCAGTAGTAGGAGCAGCAGCAGCAGCAGCGGCAGTAGTAGAAGCAGCAGCAGCAGTAGCGGTAGTAGTAGGAGCAGCAGCAGCAGCAGTAGCGGCAGTAGTAGGAGCCGCAGCAGCAGCAGCAACAGCGGCAGTAGAAGGAGCAGCGGCAGCGGAAGTAGTAGGAGCAGCAGCAGCAGCAGTACCGGCCGTAGTAGGATGAGCAGCAGCAGCAGCGGCAGTAGTAGGAGCAGCAGCAGCAGCAGCGGCAGTAGTAGGAGCAGCAGCAGCAGCAGCGGCAGTAGTAGGAGCAGCAGCGCCAGTAGTACCAGCACCAGCAGCAGCAACAGCGGCAGTAGTAGGAGCAGCAGCAGCAGCAGTAGCGGCAGTAGTAGGAGCAGCAGCAGCAGTAGCGGCAGTAGTAGGAACAGCAGCAGCAGCACTAGCGGCAGTAGTCGGAGCAGCAGCGCCAGTAGTAGAAGCAGCAGCGGCAGTAGTAGGAGCAGCAGCAAGAGTAGCGGTAGTAGTAGGAGCAGCAGCAGCAGCAGTAGCGGCAGTAGTAGGAGCAGCATCAGCAGTAGCGTAGTAGTAGGAGCAGCAGCAGCAGCAGTAGCGGCAGTAGTAGGAGCAGCAGCGCCAGTAGTAGGAGCAGCAACAGCGGCAGTAATAGGAGCAGCAGCAGCGGAAGTAGTACGAACAGCAGCGGCAGTAGTAGGAGCAGCAGCAGTAGCGGTAGTAGTAGGAGCAGCAGCAGCAGTAGCGGCAGTAGTAGGAACAGCAGCAGCAGCAGTAGCGGTAGAAGTAGGAGCAGCAGCAGCAGCAGTAGCGGCAGTAGTACGAGCAGCAGCGCCAGTAGTAGGGGCAGCAGCAGCAGTAGCGGTAGTAGTAGGAGCAGCATCAACAGCAGTAGCGGCAGTAGTAGGAGCAGAAGCGCCAGTAGCAGGAGCAGCAGCAGCAGCAGCGGCAGTAGTAGGAGCAGCAGCAGCAGTAGAGGCAGTAGTAGGAGCAGCAGCAGCAGCAGCGGCAGTAGTAGAAGCAGCAGTAGCAGTAGCGGTAGTAGTAGGAGCAGCAGCAGCAGCAGTAGCGGCAGTAGTAGGAGCCGCAGCAGCAGCAGCAACAGCGGCAGTAGAAGGAGCAGCGGCAGCGGAAGTAGTAGGAGCAGCAGCAGCAGCAGTACCGGCCGTAGTAGGATGAGCAGCAGCAGCAGCGGCAGTAGTAGGAGCAGCAGCAGCAGCAGCGGCAGTAGTAGGAGCAGCAGCAGCAGCAGCGGCAGTAGTAGGAGCAGCAGCGCCAGTAGTACCAGCACCAGCAGCAGCAACAGCGGCAGTAGTAGGAGCAGCAGCAGCAGCAGTAGCGGCAGTAGTAGGAGCAGCAGCAGCAGTAGCGGCAGTAGTATGAACAGCAGCAGCAGCACTAGCGGCAGTAGTCGGAGCAGCAGCGCCAGTAGTAGAAGCAGCAGCGGCAGTAGTAGGAGCAGCAGCAAGAGTAGCGGTAGTAGTAGGAGCAGCAGCAGCAGCAGTAGCGGCAGTAGTAGGAGCAGCATCAGCAGTAGCGTAGTAGTAGGAGCAGCAGCAGCAGCAGTAGCGGCAGTAGTAGGAGCAGCAGCGCCAGTAGTAGGAGCAGCAACAGCGGCAGTAATAGGAGCAGCAGCAGCGGAAGTAGTACGAACAGCAGCGGCAGTAGTAGGAGCAGCAGCAGTAGCGGTAGTAGTAGGAGCAGCAGCAGCAGTAGCGGCAGTAGTAGGAAGAGCAGCAGCAGTAGCGGTAGTAGTAGCAGCAGCCGCAGCAGCAGTAGCGACAGTAGTAGGAGCAGCAGCAGCGGAAGTAGTAGGAGCAGCAGCGGCAGTAGTAGGAGCAGCGGCAACAGTAGCGGTAGTACTAGGAGCAGCAGCAGCAGCAGTAGCGGCGGTAGTAGGAGCAGCAGCAGCAGCAGCGGCAGTAGTAGGAGCAGCAGCAGCAGTAGCAGCAGCGGCAATAGTAGGAGCAGTAGCAGCAGCAGCGGCAGTAGTACGAGCAGCAGCAGCAGTAGCGGTAGTAGTACGAGCAGCAGCAGCAGTAGCGGCAGTAGTAGGAGCAGCAATAGCAGTAACGGCGGCAGTAGTAGGAGCAGCAGCAGCGGAAGTACTAGGACCAGCAGCAGCAGAGGCAGTAGTAGGAGCAGCAGCAGCAGTAGCAGCAGTAGTGTCGGCAGTAGTAGTAGTAGCAGCAGCAGCAAGAGTAGCGGCAGTAGTAGCGGCAGCAGACGCAGCAGCAGCAGTAGCCGCAGCAGCAGCAGCAGCAGCAGTAGCAGCAGCAGTAGTAGCAATCGTAGCAGTAGTAGCAGCAGTACCAGCAGAAGCCGCAGCGGTAGCAGCAGTATCAGCAGCCGTAGCAGTAGTAGCAGCAGCTACCGCAGCAGTAGCAGTAGCCGCAGCAGCAGCAGCACGACCACCACCAGCCGACGCCGCAGCACCACCACCACCACCAGCACCATCAGCAACAGCACCAGCAGCAGCGGCAGTAGTAGGAGCAGCAGTCGCGGCAGTAGTAGGAGCAGCAGAAGCAGTAGCGGCCGTAGTAGGAGTAGCAGCAGCAGTAGCGGCAGTAGTACGAGCAGCAGCAGCATCAGCGGTAGTAGTAGGAGCGGCAGCAGTAGGAGCAGCAGCAGTAGCGGCAGTAGTACGAGCAGGAGCGCCAGTATTAGGAGCAGCAGCAACAGCAGCAGTAGTAGGAGCAGCATCGGCAGTAGTAGGGGCAGCAGCAGCAGAGTCAGTAGTGGTAGTAGCAGCAGCAGCAACAGTAGCGGCAGTAGTAGCGGCAACAGCAGCTGAGGCAGTACGAGCAGCAGACGTAACAGCAGCAGCAGTATCCGCAGCCGCAGCAGTAGCCGCGCCCGTAGCCGCAGCAGCAGCACCAGTAGCCGCAGCAATAGCAGCAGCCTTTGCAGTAGTAGCAGCAGCAGCAGTAGCAGCAGCTGTAGTAGCGGTAGCAGCAGCAGCAGCCGTAGCAGTAGTAGTAGCAGTAGCAGCAGCCGCAGCAGTAGTATCCGCAGCTACCGCAGCAGTAGTAGAAGCAGCAGCCGCAGCCGCAGCAGTAGCAGTAGCCGCAGCAGCAGCCGCAGCACCGGCACCACCAGCAGCAGCACCACGAGCACGACCAGCACCACCAGCGGCAGCACTATCACCAGCTGCACCTGCAGCGGCACCCCCCACCACCAGCAGCAGCACTACCACCAGCAGCAGCCGCAGCCGCAGCACCACCACCACCAGCAGCAGCGGCGGCACCACCAGCAACAACACCAGGAGCACCACGACCAGCACCACCAGCGGCAGCACTATCACCAGCTTCACCTGCCGCGGCACCCCCACCACCAGCTGCAGCGGCACCCCCACCACCACTAGCAGCAGCGGCACCCTTACCACCACCACCAGCAGCGGCACCGCCACCGCCAGCAGCGGCAGCACCACCGCCACCACCGGCGGCAGCAGCAGCACCACCACCACCAGCACCACCGATAGCAGCAGCAGCAGCAGCCGCAGCAGCAGCAGCACGGCCACCGGTAGCACCACCGGCAGCAGCACCACCACCACCGCCACCAGCACCACCGGTAGCAGCAGTAACAGCACCACCACTGCCAGCAGCAGCACGATCACCGCCACCAGCACCACCGGCAGCAGCAGCACCACCAGCAACACCGGCAGCAGCAGCACCAGTATCACCGCCACCAGCACCACCGGCAGCAGCAGCAGCAGCAGCACCACCACCACCACCACCAGCAGCACCACAGGGAGCAGCAGCAGCACCGCCACCACCACCAGCAGCAGCACCTCCACCAGTGCCACCGGCAGCAGCAGCAGCACCACCACCACCACCACCGCCACCGGCACCACCGGCAGCAGCAGCACCACCACCACCGCCGCCGCCACCAGCACCACCGGCAGCAGCAGCACCACCACCACCGCCACCAGCACCACCGGCAGCAGCAGCACCACCACCACCGCCGCCGCCACCAGCACCACCGGCAGCAGCAGCACCACCACCACCGCCACCAGCACCACCGGCAGCAGCAGCAGCACCACCACCACCACGACCACCGCCACCAGCACCACCGGCAGCAGTAGCACCACCACCACCGCCACCAGCACCACCGGCAGCAGCAGCAGCACCACCACCACGACCACCACCACCGGCGGCAGCAGCAGCACCACCGCCACCAGCACCACCACCACCGCCACCAGCACCACCGGCAGCAGCAGCACGACCACCGCCACCACCGGCAGCAGCACCACCAGCAGCAGCAGCACCACCACCGCTGCTGGCACCACCTGCAGCAGCAGCACTACCACCACCAGCACCACTGATAGCAGCAGCAGCACTACCACCACCGGCAGCAGCGGCAGCAGCACGACCACCGCCACCAGAAACACCTATAGCAACAGCAGCACCACCAGCACCCCCAGTAGCAGCAGCAGCACCACCACCACCACCGCCGGCAGCACCACCGGCAGCAGCAGTACCAGCAGCACCACCGCCACCAGCACCGCCGGCAGCAGAAGCAGCAGCACCACCGGCAGCATCAGCAGCACCACCACCGCCACCAGCATCACCGGCAGCAGCAGCACCACCACCGCCACCAGCACCACCGGCAGCAGCAGGACCACGACCAGCAGCAGCAGCAGCAGCACCACCGCCACCAGCACCACAGGCAGTAGCAGCACCAGCACCACCGCCACAAACACCACCGGCAGCAGCAGCAGCACCGCCACCAGCACCGCCGGCAGCAGCACCTCCACCGCCACCAGCACCACTGGCAGCAGCACCACCGGTATCAACAGCAGCAGCAGCACCACCACCACCGCCACGAGCACCACCCGTAGCAGCAGCGGCAGCACCACCACAGCCGCCAGCACCACCGGCAGCAGCAGCACCACCGGCAGCAGCAGTACGAGCAGCAGCACCACCGCCAGCAGCACCACCGGCAGCAGAAGCTGCAGCACCAGCAGCTGCACCACCACCGGCAGCAGCAGCACCGCCACCAGTGCCACCTGCAGCAGCAGCAACGCCACCAGCAGCACCACCCATAGCAGCAGCACGGTCGTCGGTACCGGCAGCAGCAGAGCACCACCGGCAGCAGCAGCAGCACCACCACCACGACCGCAGCCAGCACCACCGGCAGCAGCAGTGCCACCACCACTAGCACCACCGGCAGCAGCAGCAGCACAGCCACCAGCACCACCGGCAGCAGCAGCAGCAGCACCACCGCCACCACCACCGCCACCAGCACCACCCGTAGTAGCTGCAGCAGCAGCAGCACCACCGCCACAAGCAGCGGCACCGCCACCAGCAGCAGCACCGCCACCGACACCGGCACCGGCAGCACTGGCAGCAGCAGCACCACCACCACCACCGGCAGCAGCAGTAGCACGAGCAGCAGCCGCAGTACCGCTAGCGGGAGTACCAGCAGCCGCAGCAGGAGCAGCAGCAGTAGCAGCACCAGCTGGAGCAGGAGCAGCCGCAGCAGTAGCAGCACCGGCACAAGCACCAGCAGCAGCACCGCCACCACCGCCACCAGCACCACTGACAGCAGCAGGACCACCGGCAGCAGCAGTACCACCGCCGTTAGCACCACCGGCAGCAGCAGCAGCAGCACCGCCACCGGCACCACCGGCAGCAGCAGCAGCAGCACCATCCCCACCACCGGCAGCAGCAGCAGCACCACCTCCACCGCCACCAGCACCACCGGTATCAGCAGCAGCACCACCACCACCACCGGTAACACTACCGGCAGCACCACCCGTAGCATCAGCGGCAGCACCACGACCACCGGCAGCAGCAGTACCAGCAGCACCACCGGCAGCACCACCGCCACCAGCACCACCCGTAGCAGCAGCACGGTTATCGGTACCGGCAGCAGCAGAGCAGCAGCAGAAGCAGTAGCACTACCACCGGAAGCAGCAGCACCACCGCCGCCAGCACCACCGGCAGCAGCAGTGCCACCACCACTAGCACCACCGGCAGCAGCAGCACCACCACCACCGCCGCCACCAGCACCACCGGCAGCAGCAGCAGCACCACCACCACCACCACGACCACCGCCACCAGCACCACCGGCAGCAGTAGCACCACCACCACCGCCACCAGCACCACCGGCAGCAGCAGCAGCACCACCACCACGACCACCACCACCGGCGGCAGCAGCAGCACCACCGCCACCAGCACCACCACCACCGCCACCAGCACCACCGGCAGCAGCAGCACCACCACCGCTGCTGGCACCACCTGCAGCAGCAGCACTACCACCACCAGCACCACCACCACCGCCACCAGCACCACTGATAGCAGCAGCAGCACTACCACCACCGGCAGCACCACCGGCAGCAGCGGCAGCAGCACGACCACCGCCACCAGAAACACCTATAGCAACAGCAGCACCACCAGCACCCCCAGTAGCAGCAGCAGCACCACCACCACCACCGCCGGCAGCACCACCGGCAGCAGCAGCACCACCGCCACCAGCACCGCCGGCAGCAGAAGCAGCAGCACCACCGGCAGCATCAGCAGCACCACCACCGCCACCAGCATCACCGGCAGCAGCAGCACCACCACCGCCACCAGCACCACCGGCAGCAGCAGGACCACGACCAGCAGCAGCAGCAGCAGCACCACCGCCACCAGCACCACAGGCAGTAGCAGCACCAGCACCACCGCCACAAACACCACCGGCAGCAGCAGCAGCACCGCCACCAGCACCGCCGGCAGCAGCACCTCCACCGCCACCAGCACCACTGGCAGCAGCACCACCGGTATCAACAGCAGCAGCAGCACCACCACCACCGCCACGAGCACCACCCGTAGCAGCAGCGGCAGCACCACCACAGCCGCCAGCACCACCGGCAGCAGCAGCACCACCGGCAGCAGCAGTACGAGCAGCAGCACCACCGCCAGCAGCACCACCGGCAGCAGAAGCTGCAGCACCAGCAGCTGCACCACCACCGGCAGCAGCACCACCGGCAGCAGCAGCACCGCCACCAGTGCCACCAGCAGCAGCAGCAACGCCACCAGCAGCACCACCCATAGCAGCAGCACGGTCATCGGTACCGGCAGCAGCAGAGCACCACCGGCAGCAGCAGCAGCACCACCACCACGACCGCAGCCAGCACCACCGGCAGCAGCAGCAGCACAGCCACCAGCACCACCGGCAGCAGCAGCACCACCACCACCACCACCGCCACCAGCACCACCCGTAGTAGCTGCAGCAGCAGCAGCACCACCGCCACAAGCAGCGGCACCGCCACCAGCAGCAGCACCGCCACCGACACCGGCACCGGCAGCACTGGCAGCAGCAGCACCACCACCACCACCACCGGCAGCAGCAGTAGCACGAGCAGCAGCCGCAGTACCGCTAGCGGGAGTACCAGCAGCCGCAGCAGGAGCAGCAGCAGTAGCAGCACCAGCTGGAGCAGGAGCAGCCGCAGCAGTAGCAGCACCGGCACAAGCACCAGCAGCAGCACCGCCACCACCGCCACCAGCACCACTGACAGCAGCAGGACCACCGGCAGCAGCAGTACCACCGCCGTTAGCACCACCGGCAGCAGCAGCAGCAGCACCGCCACCGGCACCACCGGCAGCAGCAGCAGCAGCACCATCCCCACCACCGGCAGCAGCAACAGCACCACCTCCACCGCCACCAGCACCACCGGTATCAGCAGCAGCACCACCACCACCACCGGTAACACTACCGGCAGCACCACCCGTAGCATCAGCGGCAGCACCACCGGCAGCAGCAGCACCACGACCACCGGCAGCAGCAGTACCAGCAGCAGCACCACCGCCACCACCAGCACCACCGGCAGCAGAAGCAGCAGCACCACCGGCAGCACCAGCACCGCCACCAGCAGCAGCAGCAACACCACCGGCAGCACCACCGCCACCAGCACCACCCGTAGCAGCAGCACGGTTATCGGTACCGGCAGCAGCAGAGCAGCAGCAGAAGCAGTAGCACTACCACCGGAAGCAGCAGCACCACCGCCGCCAGCACCACCGGCAGCAGCAGTGCCACCACCACTAGCACCACCGGCAGCAGCAGCACCACCACCACCGCCACCAGCACCACCGGCAGCAGCAGCAGCACCACCACCACCACGACCACCGCCACCAGCACCACCGGCAGCAGTAGCACCACCACCACCGCCACCAGCACCACCGGCAGCAGCAGCACCACCACCACGACCACCACCACCGGCGGCAGCAGCAGCACCACCGCCACCAGCACCACCACCACCGCCACCAGCACCACCGGCAGCAGCAGCACGACCACCGCCACCACCGGCAGCAGCACCACCAGCAGCAGCAGCACCACCACCGCCACCAGCACCACTGATAGCAGCAGCAGCACTACCACCACCGGCAGCACCACCGGCAGCAGCGGCAGCAGCACGACCACCGCCACCAGAAACACCTATAGCAACAGCAGCACCACCAGCACCCCCAGTAGCAGCAGCAGCACCACCACCACCACCGCCGGCAGCACCACCGGCAGCAGCAGTAACAGCAGCAGCACCACCGCCACCAGCACCGCCGGCAGCAGAAGCAGCAGCACCACCGGCAGCATCAGCAGCACCACCACCGCCACCAGCATCACCGGCAGCAGCAGCACCACCACCGCCACCAGCACCACCGGCAGCAGCAGGACCACGACCAGCAGCAGCAGCAGCAGCACCACCGCCACCAGCACCACAGGCAGTAGCAGCACCAGCACCACCGCCACAAACACCACCGGCAGCAGCAGCAGCACCGCCACCAGCACCGCCGGCAGCAGCACCTCCACCGCCACCAGCACCACTGGCAGCAGCACCACCGGTATCAACAGCAGCAGCAGCACCACCACCACCGCCACGAGCACCACCCGTAGCAGCAGCGGCAGCACCACCACAGCCGCCAGCACCACCGGCAGCAGCAGTACGAGCAGCAGCACCACCGCCAGCAGCACCACCGGCAGCAGAAGCTGCAGCACCAGCAGCTGCACCACCACCGGCAGCAGCACCACCGGCAGCAGCAGCACCACCGGCAGCAGCAGCACCGCCACCAGTGCCACCAGCAGCAGCAGCAACGCCACCAGCAGCACCACCCATAGCAGCAGCACGGTCATCGGTACCGGCAGCAGCAGAGCACCACCGGCAGCAGCAGCAGCACCACCACCACGACCGCAGCCAGCACCACCGGCAGCAGCAGTGCCACCACCACTAGCACCACCGGCAGCAGCAGCAGCACAGCCACCAGCACCACCGGCAGCAGCAGCACCACCACCACCACCACCGCCACCAGCACCACCCGTAGTAGCTGCAGCAGCAGCAGCACCACCGCCACAAGCAGCGGCACCGCCACCAGCAGCAGCACCGCCACCGACACCGGCACCGGCAGCACTGGCAGCAGCAGCACCACCACCACCACCACCGGCAGCAGCAGTAGCACGAGCAGCAGCCGCAGTACCGCTAGCGGGAGTACCAGCAGCCGCAGCAGGAGCAGCAGCAGTAGCAGCACCAGCTGGAGCAGGAGCAGCCGCAGCAGTAGCAGCACCGGCACAAGCACCAGCAGCAGCACCGCCACCACCGCCACCAGCACCACTGACAGCAGCAGGACCACCGGCAGCAGCAGTACCACCGCCGTTAGCACCACCGGCAGCAGCAGCAGCAGCACCGCCACCGGCACCACCGGCAGCAGCAGCAGCAGCACCATCCCCACCACCGGCAGCAGCAGCAGCACCACCTCCACCGCCACCAGCGCCACCGGTATCAGCAGCAGCACCACCACCACCACCGGTAACACTACCGGCAGCACCACCCGTAGCATCAGCGGCAGCACCACCGGCAGCAGCAGCACCACGACCACCGGCAGCAGCAGTACCAGCAGCAGCACCACCGCCACCACCAGCACCACCGGCAGCAGAAGCAGCAGCACCACCGGCAGCACCAGCACCGCCACCAGCAGCAGCAGCAACACCACCGGCAGCACCACCGCCACCAGCACCACCCGTAGCAGCAGCACGGTTATCGGTACCGGCAGCAGCAGAGCAGCAGCAGAAGCAGTAGCACTACCACCGGAAGCAGCAGCACCACCGCCGCCAGCACCACCGGCAGCAGCAGTGCCACCACCACTAGCACCACCGGCAGCAGCAGCAGCACAGCCACCAGCACCACCGGCAGCAGCAGCAGCAGCACCGCCACCAGCACCACCTGCAGCAGCAGCAGCACCACCAGCACCGGCAGCAGCACCACCGCCACAAGCAGCGGCACCGCCACAAGCACCACCGGCAGCAGCAGCACCACCACCACCACCGGCAGCAGCAGTAGCACGAGCAGCAGCCGCAGTACCACTAGCGGGAGTACCAGCAGCCGCAGCAGGAGCCGCAGCAGTAGCAGCACCAGCTGGAGCAGGAGCAGCCGCAGCAGTAGCAGCACCGGCACAAGCACCAGCAGCAGCACCGCCACCGGCAGCAGCAGCACCACCACCGCCACCCGTAGCAGCAGCACCACCGGCAGCAGCAGCACCTCCACCAGCACCACTGACAGCAGCAGCAGCACCGCCACCAGCACCACTGGCAGCAGCACCGCCACCGGCACCACCGGCAGCAGCAGCATCACCACCAGCAGCAGCAGCGCCACCACAGCCGCCAGCACCACCTGCAGCAGCAGCACCGCCACCGGCACCACCGGCAGCAGCAGCGCCACCACTGTCACCAGCACCACCTTTAGCAGCGGCAGCAGCACCACCACCACCACCACCACCGGCAGCAGCAGTAGCACGAGCAGCAGCCGCAGTACCACTAGCCGGAGTACCAGCAGCCGCAGCAGGAGCAGCAACAGCTGCATCTGGAACAGCAGCAGTAGCAGCACCAGCTGGAGCAGGAGCAGCCGCAGCAGTAGGAAGAGCCGGAGCCGGAGCAGCACCAGCCGCAGGAGCAGCAGCAGTAGCAGCAAGAGTAGGGGCAGTAGTAGGAGCAGCAGCAGGTTATGTGGTCTCCTTGAATGAACGTTTTGTCTCATGGCCGCTTTTTCCTATGCATTTCACACCAAAGAGCAGGCTGGGAGAAATCTTCTACCCACTGGAAACCGGTGGGTACCCGGCGGCACTGGGGATCGAACCCGGCGCCTCCCGAATGCGAGGCGGATGCTCTACCAACGGCACTCTTACCGTCGTCCGTGCACACTGCTGCTTCTACTGCTGCACACCCCGCTGGCTTACCCGCCGGGGCAGAAGGGCCGCGCGCCTTGCTTCGGACACGCTTGTTTACCCTCGTCTTTCGCCGCTAAAATCCCGCCCCCAAAATTATCGGCTCACTCATGCGCATTTGCGCTGTCCGCGCAAACACTATAGAAATATGGAAACGCGCGCGTGGTTAAACACTTACAGGGGCTGCGGAGTTCCCCTCCGCCCCCGCCGCCTCTTAAGACGGGACACCTCGACACCTCCCGAGACGTCGAGAAACGAAAGAAGGGCACTGGGAGGAGTACGAAAACAATGCTGCTGCTGAAGAGCTGCCCGCTTGAAGGCATCCGCTGGGTTGGTGACTATCATCAGATGATGGTCCAGGTAGTCACATGTGGTAGACCGAGCGCCTTTACGTACTTTCTTTGGTCGGCGACGTTGACTGGTCCGGTCTCCCGGCTACCCTGCCCATGTAGCCCATGAAGCATGTAAGCTAGCCGCGAAAGACGCTTTATTGCTATGAAAGGACCAGCCAGTCCACTGAGGAGCGAGAGTGGCGGCAAACCCTTTTTCGGTATCACTTCGTGTGTGCAAGCAGCGGAGCACTTTATCCTGAACCTCGAACTGCAAAGGACGCCTGCCCTTGTACTGGCCGCAGTGCTCCAGGCGGGCGAGACCGAAGTTCTCCCTGGCCTCCCTTAGGGTTCCAGCGAGACGGCTGGAGAGATCCTGGGTGAACATGGAATAACTGGAAGCCTGTAATTCGAAGTAATGGGTAAGGGCGTAAAACCAGTCGACCGGTTTACTATGGTTCTTGTGGCGAACGCCATCTCCTGCACACGCGAATCGCTGTCTTTGTGACGCTCCATGAAAGCCACGAGTATGTTTTTCAGGTTTCTGTTGACCCGCTTTGTGATGTTGGCCTGAGGATGGTGGGGCGTACTCTTTTTGTGCTGCCCGCCAATAGCTTTGCAGGTGTCAGCAAGTATCTTGCCCGTAAAATACGTCGCATTATCAGTGATTAGCGGCGTCTGGAAGCCAAACCGAGTGAATGCGTCCAGGAGTTTATCCCAGATTACCTACGCGACCAGTTTACGCAGCGGGTATAATTCAACCGATTTAGCGAAATGGTCAGTGACCCCTACCAAGTAGCGATTTATTTTCACAGATGTCGGATAAGCGCCAACTACGTCGCAGCCAACAATTTCCCACGGATAACGGCTTTCCTATTGCAAGAGGCTCGATGGTTGACCTCCTTTTGCCTTCGCTGTCTGGCATGTAAGAGAAGTACGGACTTATGTCACGGCGTCTTTTCTGATGCGGGGCGAAGTCACAATGCGACCGAACTTTTCGTATGTTTTCTTGCCAACGCTGTGGCGTGCAAGGCGCGTGTCGTGAGAATACTCTAAGAAGAGCTTGCGGAGGCTCTTCGGTACGACAACACAAAATGGGGACTCACCACCGTCTGTGTCGGCAGCGGGTATATATCTCATGAGAAGTTCATCCTCTGCTTCCAGGTAGCAGTCATGGCTGCCGGTAGGCGCTGTCGAAGCCTCTTCGTATGTTGAGGATCGCTTAGCTGAGCTTCGAGATACTGCTGACAAGAAACCAGCGTGCCCCGGACATCAGCGGCTTCTGTGATCACCAGGGCTTCCGGTGCTTGCTCGCCATCTGTAGGTAACGGAGCTCCGGACAGGACGTCGGCAGCCTTTCCTGTACTCCACCCTGTACGCGGGCTAGACGGCCGACTGGGTTTTGCAGGTTTGACAACCAGGACAGTGCCTGATCGTCGGTCTGAATTGTGAACGTAGCTCCATCCAAATACATGTCGAACTTTTTAACCGGAAATACGATTGTGAAGTACTCTTTCTCTGTTGCCGTGTATTTTCGCTCCGGGGATGACAGAGTACGACTTGCAAATGCCAAGGGGCAAAGCTTCCCTTCGTGCTTATGAAGCAAAACAGCACCGATGCCATACTCACTTGCATGAGTCTGCACTGTAAAGGGCCGGTTTAGGTCTGGGAGCCGCAAACGAGCAGTATCGGCGATATCTGTTGACAGCGCCCGAAACGATCCCTGCTCCCTGTCTGTCCAGGACCAATGAGCACTTTCCTGAGATGAGGATGAAGGGGTCTTGCGAGGTCCGCGCAGTTTGGAATGAAGTGGCGGTAGAAACTCACCATGTTGAAGAATCCCTGCAGGCTCTTCACGTTTGTCGGTGGTGGCAGCTGCAATATGGCCTGCAGTTTCTCCTCGTCAGGCCGGACTGTGCCCTGTTCAACAATGAAACGGAACAGGTTGATTCTGCGTGAAACTAACTGCACTTTGCGGGGGTTATTGGTGATGCCTGCGACCTGCAAAACAGTGGTTGAATCGTTCAAATGTTTATCTACACTTTCTGAAAACACCACGACGTCATCCATGTATGGCATTGAATAGTTAAATTTCGTGTCTCCGATCACTATATCAAACACGCGCCGAAAAGTGGCAGGTGAATTTCATAAACCGAAAGGCAGTCGGAGAAACTCGAATAATCCCCGATGGCAAGTGAATGCAGTTTTTTCGATGTCACCCTCGTCAATAGGTATTTGCAAAAAAAAACCGCTGCTACAGTCTAGAGCGGGGAAGAGCTTTGCTGATCTAAGCATATACATGACAGAGTCGACTGACGGAAAAAGGTACTAATTTCTGACTGTTACAGCGTTCAGCTGCCGATAGTCCACACGCGCTGCTCGTGCACACACGCGCAAAACTCGTGCGCAGTTTAAGCAAGACATGCGGCTTCATCCGGCCTCGCATTGCCATCGACAGGATCAGATTCACGATGCGTCACGACGAGTGCCTCGGCTTCGTAGGTGTCCTGCATGGGCACCGGCAAAACTACGCTGCTCGGCGTCCTTGGCGGCGAGCTGTTGGCCGGCGACGCCTACTCAGGCTGCGGAACATCGGCTACGTTCCTCATGCCGGGGGTCTCCTGGAGACACTCACTGGCCGGGAAATGATCTGCCTGCTGGCCGTGCTTCGCGGAGTCCAGGACGTACCGCGCGTTACGAGGTCTCTTCAGAAAGTCGACCCCATTGTCGACCTCGCCGAGCCTGACGCGGCCATCGCGTCGTGCAGCGCGAGCGCCAGGGTGCAGCTGTCGCTGGCTCTGGCGTTGATGACCTTACCCAGGCCTTCCGGACTACGAAAAGCAGACGCGTGCTCTGGCGCGGCGAGTGCTGGAATACCTAGGACAGCACAGCACCGTTATACTGACGTGCGAGCATCTTCGCCACTGCGATAGCGTCTACTACCGCATCGGTATCCTGGCGGCTGGTCGCATAGACTGCATCGGTAAAGGAGCTCGGTAAAGGAGCTCAGTGAAAAGTACTTCAGCGGCACCACGACCACGGTATACACGGTTCCTGACCGTAAGTGCGATATGGATCATCAGCGGCTGATCGTGATGGATGTGATCGACCACTTCCCGATGTGCTCGCTGGTGCGCTGCTAAGAGGGCCTGCTGGAATTTCGCATTTTCGAGCCGACGACCAGATTATGCGAAACGTTCGACCACCCACTATTCCTCAAGCGGAAGCACAAATTTCACGTTTTTCTAAGTCAGCGACACAACGCTAGAACACATATCCGCCAGCCTAGGCTGCAAACACGTTGGTCTTCAGGCTCGCGAATAAGACGTATTTAACGGGTCGGGTGGGAAGGAAAGCGGGGTTCGCAAACTAAATGGGAATGGGGAAAGTTGGAATACGGGGAGGGGGTATAGCAGTGAGAATTGTTTAACCGCTTTTGCGTATTCACTTGACCGCGTGTGCTATAATAATTGTTTGTCAGCAGGACTGCAGTCACGTGTTATATAACACTGGCCAAAATAAGTTCAGTGGATAAAAAGGAGACCTCTTTTTGGCTTTCCTTAGGCTGAACTTGTTTTTGCAACAAATGTATTGTTTCCTTACACCATGCTGATACACTACAGCTTTTTTCTTTATCATTCTGATAGCCAGAGCAATGCACGTCAAAGATGTGCAGCCACGACCTTCCAGACGCAGTGTGTGAAATTGTGTACACGCATTGGTGAAGTTAGATTTGGGCCAGGGGGATAACACTCCGCGGTGACGTCTGGAAAGATTTTTACTGTATCCTGGTTACAACCACAGCTGTTTTCAATCATGAAGTTCTTTTTTTTTCGCTTCTTATTAGGCGACTATAGGTGCGTGCAAATGTGTACGCGCGTGAGAGAGGGGTTGCGGGCCGATAGCAACGCGAGGTGCACGCGACATGGCGACAATATGCGACAGTATGTAAAAGTGTGGACATGCATTGGTGGGGTGAGGTTAGGGGCAGGGGAATAACACTCCATATGAAAAAAGACTGCGGTGACTGGTGCCAGTTTTACTTCGTTACAACCAAAGCAGTGTTCAGTCCCCAGGAGGAGGAGGAGGAAACAACTTTATTTAACGCATTGCATTAAGCGTTAAGAATGTCCTGGACCAGGGTCACCAAGGCCAACTGATCTTGCAGCTGGTCAGAGGCTAACCAAGCCCGCCACGTTGGGGGAGGAGGATGTGGAAAGTGAGGAGATTGGAGGGCGACAGGGCATGAAAAGATGCAATGCTCCAAGTTTGCATAGTGTTCTGGGCAATTTGGGCATGCAGGGGAATGTATGATTCTGTATAGAAAAGATCGGCCAGGAGTAAGCAGTGTATTTAGTTGTATGCGTCTAAGAATGCGGATTTGCGTGGTAGTGAGAGATTTATCAGGAAGAGGAAGTGTACGGAGTGTTTCTCTAATGTTGTCGTAGTGAACGTTGATGTTTACTTTCGCTTCCTAGTGGGGGACCTATAGGACCTATAGGTGCGCGTGCGAGGGTTTGCGGTCCGATGGTAAATGTCAGTGCTAGGTGCATGTGACATACCGATGTTCTGGCCCTTCGCCGTCTGCAGCACAAGCCACTGCAAGTCGGCACGAACATCAGATTTTTTTTTTTTTTTCGGAGCATTCTCTTGAAACGCAGCTGCAAAGCCCCCGAAGTATGCTTCCTGTACATTTTTCCTTCAGCTTGTGTTACAAGCGGCGGAAGAATAACGAAAAGTAAAACCATCCTGCAGCTACGAAGAGAATCGACCAAAGTATTCGCGAAAAGTCATCCTGTTCAACTTTTCAGAGAGCAATGGAAGTATACCATTTCCTAGCATACATAGGCTTTCATGGGACGGGCTGTTTCAGCTTCAACGATGTTTTTTTTAGTGCGAGTTCTCGATTACTGACGCCGGACACACCACCCGATACCCCGCTCCTACTAGTCCCTCCTTCGTAAACCAAAATGGCCTCCTTTCCAAGGAGCTATTCTATAAAGCGTGGGGAGCTGTTCAATTTCCTGAGTTCAGTTTACTTTATTTCATTACAAGTGGCCACCACTTCATAGGAACTGCTATGCCCCCACCTACTCTTACGCCCTATTTTTTTTTACTGCTGGCTCAATAAGAAACGTTCTCTACGATGATGCTGGTTGTGTGCATTTGGCGAATTTGGCTGGCCACGTGACGGTATTTTTGAAGGATTGTAAATAGGGCGGCGGAAGTCGTAGCGTGATGGCGACAGCGCAGCTAGAAGTTTTTTTAGATGAACTTTTGCATCGACAGATTTTCTCTGAAGTTCGTAATTCAAGAATTAGCTGATTAGTATGCACTAATTACCTGTAGTGAACAAAATATAGGAGATTAGCATATGCGAATCTGCAAATCTCTAAATTTGTTTCACTGGACTAGGGCGAACTGTATTTTGAAAACCTTGGTCGAAGTTAGCCGGGACGCCCGGTATAAATGGCGCGTGACAAATTCAGAGAGGGATAAAAAAGACTTCTGAAAAAGTTGCAAGGCTAAGAATTCAGCGACCGAAAGAGTAATGACAGTATGGATTTCGCGTATATGTTTCTGGAGTGATGCCTTCGAATTTGATCTACCCCACCGAGGTGTCCCGGTGGTTAAGGCGCTTATAACTGTGCAGAAGTACGCGGGATCGAATCCTGGTCTCGGCGGCCGCTTTCGACGGATGCGAAAGGAAGGCGCACGTGTGCTGTGCGATATCATTGCACGTTAAAGAGCCCCAGGTGGTCGACATTTCTGTAACCCTCCAGTACGGCGTCTCTGATAGCGTGACTCGCTTTGGGACGTTAAACCCGACAGACCAAACCACAATGTGAAATCCGGGTGTGCCACCTCGTACTTCGTCGCCGTAACCTCAGCCTTTGCATGTTTCACAGATACCTGCGTAGATAAATCCACTTTTGCTTACACGCCCTACGTTCCCCCGACAACCCGCACATCTCAATGCACTTGTAGCGTACTATGTTTGATCTCCACGTGCCCGTACTTCTCGAGCTTCGCTTATTATTAGCAGTCGTTTTCAGTTTAGCTTCATGTCCGTTAGTTAAACCTCCTCATCGGGTCATTCATATATGGCATATCGATGCCGAGAAAAAATGTATACATATATATATATATATATATATATATATATATATATATATATATATATATATATATATATATGCTATGAAATCAATCTAGTCTCAGCAGAAGAAGAATTATTTGCAGAGTGCGTGTGTGGCGGATCGGCCTCATTCAACCAATCTACTTCCCCTCTCTTTACGTTAACGTCATCAAAAGCGAAATTCACTATAACAGTACTAACAGCACGCCCATCCTTGAAATATAGGCACATTCTCATTGTTTGCACCGTTCTTGAATTGTTTGCAACTTTGCAGCTTTTTTCTACGATTCGTCCATCTGTAGTGTTAGACGGGAAATAAACTGACTTATATCTGCCGTCTGGACAACGAAACACGGAATTAAGTGACAAGGTAATCATGCATGACCAGGCACGAAAGTTACAGAGGCTGCATTCGATATCAAGCGCGCACGCTACATAGGCCGCACCCGATATCACGAGATACGCTTCACGCTCGCACTATCGCGTAAAAAGCAGCAAGTAGGCACGGCGCATGCTCCGGTATGACCGCTTCATCCCCCACGCAACACCTATTCGGAGTGTCACCTAGAATCCGTGCCACACGGTAGCTGAGTGGGTAACGTGCTGAGCTCGCACACGCGAAGACGCTGGTTCGAATCCCAGCGCCTGCAGCGCTTCTGCCTTCGATCGCTGTGTTGCGGGGACCGAGATTCGTACTGGTGTCGTTCCGGACCATTCCAGAGTCCGGCTGTACACTCAGCCGCCGTGTGTGGTGGACAAGGGGAGGTGGTGTGCCTTTTCGGCACAGCATCTCTTCTCGCTGTCCCCCGGGCATCCGAAGGGTGGATGCCTGTTGCTGCTGGTGCTGGTTTTGTACGCATGCGGTACAGCGGTAATGAAGATGGAAGACGCAGTGCGGCGACTGTGCAAAATGCGGAACAGAGGTGGGAAGCGGAATCGTGTCTTCATGTGTCACACGAGGACAGTTTCCACATGTACATGTCCCCTTGCTTCTGAAATGAATCAGCTCTGTCTCCAACTTTCCTCTCTCTGTTAGCGTGTATATTAGTACGGGATGTTCCCGTTGATCACAAAACTGTTCTCTGCCTGCAATGACCATAACTGCTAGGAAGCCCGTCTCGAGCTGTACCCGATACCGGAAATGTTCGGTGACGCTGCTCTCCTGGAAATGATAGAGCTGGAAATGAGCAGTCTTGACACTGATAAGTCGCTGTGCCAAAACTGAACTACATTACTGTAGCTCCGATGTTAGGAAATACATCAAAGAAGCAATTGAAGCTCTCTTCGTTAAACTTTAGTGTGACCCCGCAATTTACGTGGTTTACCGTCCTCTGCACTGTAAAATGCCAGAATTGATTTCTGACATTGAAAACATTTCTATGTCATATGCGAGTATAAAAAATTCCTATTGTTATCTGTGGCGACTTCAACATTAACCTATTATCAGACAACTGCAGTGACTACATTTTTCTTCTTCAATCATTCGATTCCAAAAATGTAATGAATTCTGCAACTCGGATAACTAGTCGAACTGCATCCCTCATCGACCATACGCTGTGTAACCTTCATATGAATTTTCGGGCAGGTGTGTGTGATGTTCTGGTTGCTGATCATTGTCCAACATTTATGTTCTTGCCCCGATCCTGTATGTCACCGTCTAGTCGAAGTCAGCCGAAGCGATCTTTCCCTATTGATTACGTGCGAGTTAGAAGTATACGTAAGAGCATTACCTTCAGTACTATATGTAATGATGACGTAAATATTTGAAAATTTTTTCTCGTACGTCAAAAATGCAATCAGCCAATCAATACGGGAGTGTGTCAAACGCAACTACAAAGATCATATATCGTAGTAGCCATGGGTAACTCAGGACATACTTGACGCCCTGAAGAGAAACGATTCATGGTACAATAAATGGAAGAAAACCAAGCAAATGACTATTACCGAACGAACGCAGTTTAAATATTACAGGAATAAGTCAGTAGCCGTGATCAGAAAATCGAGAAAACTGTATTACCCTAAACTGGTTAGTCAAAACAAAGGGGACACGAAACAACTATGGAAGATAGTTAGAAATGTAACTGGTATAAATAAACGAAAAGAAGTCACCCCCAACAGCATTTCTCTGCAAGTTGTTAATGATTTCAACGAATACTTCACTAACATTAGTAGTAGTCTTTCTAGCCAATCCTCACTATAGCTATCTAGTTCATCTGTACCAACAACTGTATGCAATAATTTTCATTTTCGCGCTATCACCACTGAAGACATAAACGCTGTTGTAAGCAAGATGGCAGTAAACAAAGCAACCGGTCTTGACGGCATTCAATCAAGGGTAGTCAAAGATAACATAAATATCCTCTGCCCTTACCTTTGCCACTTGTTCAATCGTTCCCTAGAACATAATCGCTATCCTGATACACTGAAAGTTGCTAAAATAGTTCCAATATATAAAGGAGGAGATCGTAACCAGCCAGGTAGTTACAGGCAGAGGTGGGCAAATGCCCTCGTTTTGGCCTTTCCTCCCTCGCCCTCAATTTCCAATCAGCAGCCCTCCCTCACCCTCACTTAAAAACATTTCTTCGCCCTCCCTCGCCCTCATCCTCACTTAAAAAATATTGTCGGTCCTCACTCACCCTCACCCTCATCTCATTTGCCCTCCCTCACCCTCAACCTGCAGTTTTAATATTTGTTATTTTTCATTATTTTCGATCTATGCCAACGTTACAGTGAGTCAAAGTAGGCGCAAACTATTCTGTGTGTGTTTTCGGCAGTGTCAAGCCGCGTTGATCATTTAGCAATCCGAATTTCTCGAAGGTAACAATGGACTTAAATGAATGACGGGGCTGCGTTCATGCTGTAGCGTATCACTGGCATGAGCCATCTGGTACTTCTTCCAACAGTTGCTGAGAATAAGATTTGCACTGCACATGGAAACCAGAGGCTGTGAAAAGTCCAAAGAACAATTCTGGCAGTGCCCTAAGCATGCCAAGGAAGGAAGGAAAATAACCACTGCCATAGTTTACCGGGCAAACCTGCCCACCGGTTCGCACGTCACGTGTTTGAAGGAGATAGAGTGATGAAATGCGTTTACACAGCGCATGATGAAGGAGGAGGTTCTAACTTCTAACCAGCCGCAGACGGAAGGCAGGAGGCGTATACGACATATTAGACAAGAAAACAATGTAATCTAATTAAAGTAGCAGAAAAACGCTATCACACAGAAGCGTAAATTTCGAGGGAGTCAGGGGGTCATGACCCTCGATCGCTTCGCTGAGGGGGTGGGATGGAGAGAGCCCGGGGCCGTGCCCGACAATTTGTCATGTACATGTAGTGTCATTTGGGAAACACCGCGTAAAAATATGGTTGTTAGGACACGGCGCCGGTGGTGCCACCGACGATGTGCCCCGATCGCATCCCGTCTTCCTCCAAGAACAAACCGAAAACGAAAAGTGAAACACGTAGCTCTGTTGCGCTTCTGGTGTTCACGAACGCCGCCTCAGTGTTGCGTAAAATCGTTTCTTTTTTTTTTTTCAGT
The DNA here is from genome assembly GCF_055883805.1 of Amblyomma maculatum. Taxonomy (NCBI): domain Eukaryota; kingdom Metazoa; phylum Arthropoda; class Arachnida; order Ixodida; family Ixodidae; genus Amblyomma; species Amblyomma maculatum. The sequence goes on along the minus strand of NC_139352.1, from coordinate 72,504,612 downwards.
TTTTATTAAAGTTATACGAGGACAGGATGAGACAGCGCCTAACTAGAGCAGTACGATGTGCAAAGTGAACAGGCCAGAATTTCATGCATAAGGTTCGATTATGCTTCCTGAATAGTGTGCTTCAACCTAGGATCACTTATGAAAAAAGCAGTGCTTATAGAACGGGAGCAGAAGAGCAACACATATGCGTCAACTAGCCGGAGTCAGCACTCTGCATCAGTTCGTCTAAGTTCACACCTCCTAGCTGATCTGCTTCATTCCGGACAGAACCCACATATGCAAAAGCCGGAAAACGGATTGTCTGCACTGTGAAGGCAAGAGCGGCAAAATAATGAAACTCATCTGGAACCTGCATGACGCCGTACACACCTTTCACTTGGACCGCACATTTCCCAGTAACATCCGAGGACACTGCCACAATTCAAACTTATTCGCGCACATAGTATACGGACGTCCTTGAGCATATAGAATTTGCAACAGCGCACCAAAGCGTTGTTTCAACAAGCGTCAACAACTTGAGTGGTCCGATCGAAAGGACACAGCAACACAAACTGAAGGGCTTCCACAGCCGTTCCTGCCGTTCGCTATTTCTTTCTTTTTTTCTTTTCTTTTTTTTTTTTGGGGGGGGGGGGGGGGGAGACCAGGCTGAAGGAAGACCCTTTTTTTTGGACAGAGAGAGCGGGAAAGGAACGCACGGTGGGGGACGCGTGTGTATCCTTCCGAGAGCAATGCTGCCACGTCCATCGTGGGGGGAGTCTAGCGCCTGTCGTCGACGCATTGCCACAGGGGGCAAAGTCAGGCGCACGCTGATTGTTTTGTGCGTTATCTGTCGCCCTCCCAAGCGGTCTTCAAACGAAGCGCCGCCAACCAAAGCTCTCGGGCGTGCAAGCTGAGGTGCGCCCCGGCTAACAACGTTCCGGCTTACAGCCTTGTAGAACACTGTAGCCCTCCGAATGGAACATCTTCCTGTGGCCTAGTACGAGCAGTGGCTTTCGTTGCTTCGTATTTAGTTTGCTTGGAAACACGCACATGATGTATGCGTGTGTTTCGCACAAGACAGAAAAAGTGGCAGGCATATCGCTGATCATTCCACTGCTTCACATAAGAAGCAATCAACCGCTTGCACAACAACACGGGAAATCCGCGGAAGAGAGCAGTCATCTTTCCTTCCACAGAAATGGCTAAGCACAAACAGGTGTACAAAAAGCAGTGCTGTCATAGTTTCAACATGCCAGCTGGAGATCTTAGGACAGACCATGACTACGCGGAATTGGGTTTAATTTTATCTCAGCTGTCTACTTTATTAATATTGATTCAGTCTTAGAGTGAACGTGGAGCGCTGAGGCTGGGGAGGTAGTGTTGCGTGTTCGAGAGCAGGTATCACGCAAACCCTCGAAGCCTTATTCCCCGAAGTCTTCCTCTTCTTAAGATCTGGCAGACGTTTTAACAGTATGCGAGACAGGTGCTCTCTGGCGCGACTCTAGCCTTATCGGCATGCATAAAGTTACTTCATCTCAGCTGGTCATCTTTATGTTAAGAAAATGTAAGGACACTTATTAAAACGTTCTCAAAAAGTCCGAAGCTACAATTATAGCCCGTTTTAATCAAACAACAAATGTGCCTGCGTGGCTTTGGGGCAGCGGGTCTTATTCGAGGTCCAAGCGTCCTGGAGGGCTGGACTTCGATGTCACCCTCTCATCTTATAGGTCAAAAACACTCAGTACGGACCTCTATAACCGAATGTGAATTGATGTTTTGTAGCTTTCCTCGAATCTAAACCCTGCTTTGCGAAAATTCCAGTTCAGCGGTTGCGTTATTTCTGCAGCATTGAACCTACATCACTTTTTCGCTTTATATCGTGACGTACCAAGCACAGGAAACCATTCTTTGGATAAGAAGCTGTTGAAAGCCGACATAAACGTGGTCCACCCCTATAGTGAAGCTGATCTTGACAAATTAAGTAATGACAAAATAAAATCACTGGCACGTTGCCGTACGCGCGACTCCTTAAGTTATCGGATAAGGCGACGGAGGCTTCAATTGCTAACACAAGTGGTGAATTCTATCTTAATGTAGTATACTTCGTATAGTTTTTTGCTGAGCTCGAACGCAAACTTCTTCAAGATTGTTGTTTCACGGAATCGAGGCACGCCTTTGGAACAGAACCACGACGCTGACCACATAGACGGCCAGTTCCCCACAACCCTGCCGGTGCGTCTGCTCCTGTGTGGAGCTCTGAAGTGTGGCGTTTCTTCAACATCCGATTTGTTCTGTGTAGCTTCTGACACGGGACATCGGTATATTGTAAACGACGGCACTCCCCCTCGTGATGAACCTGCCTTTAGTGTTTGATACTGCATCTTCAGCTGCTTGTGCTTTCCTTGCACCATATTGCACAAGCCAGCCAGTTTTTCGGGTACAGTGTGTACGTCACCTTTCTGAGCCACGTTTTTTAGGCGGTGGGAGATTTGATCGTAAAATGGAATGACGGTTTAAGAGAATTTTATTGGCACTGAAGGTTCTGGTACAGGAATGACAACGGATCTTGTACCTTGCGCTTCTTCAGCGCAGCGGTGCTGCTCTACCTCCCTAGCATTCTTGGCAAGGTCCTTTAAAACAGAGGTGAACACCTCAAAGGGAAATCCTGCATTGCTCAGTGTTTGCAGCCAGACATCCACGCTATACATGTCGTTTCATGTAGGCAGGATTTGTCAAGAGCGGCATGCAGGTAGGTTTTAGCAGTGCCTTCTTAGGAACTTTGTAATGAGCTACCTGGTAGCTTAAAATACCTTTTTTTTTTTATAGCGAGGCTGAAACCTCCAGCACGCTTTGATTTTGCAAACAGCAACACATGTATCTAAGAACTGCAAGCACTCTTGCGCACCCAACCCGAAAGCGCATTCGGCAAAGAATTAAACCCGGTTCAGCATTGTCATACTCCCCTCATGCGTGAGTCTGAGACAACATATGGTCTTACGATCGTCGGGCATCTAGATGCATTAAAGTCATTATGAATACAGAACAGATGCTAAAATCAAATAATATTAAAGAACCTTACTCCGGAAGAGGACTTCAACAGGTTAACACGAAATGAGAACACTCTATCGACTTTGGATACTGGAAATGAAACAACTCTTTTGTGAAATTGTATTCAATACTCGCACGCTGTAATTACTTTCAAATCGATGTTATGTTAAAACCCATCTGAAGAAAACTGTCTTAAGAAAATAGAAAAAGTAAAACTTAATGCTATAGAAATTGCAGAAAAAACAATGCGCTGTAATTACGAGCCGCACATATTAATGCACGATTTGACAATTTTGCTAATTCACAACAAAGCGAAAAATGGTAAAAGAAATAAGAAAGTACTTCTTGTTTCTACAAACACATGACAAAGATTGCAACGGATATTGAACTGCGGTTTATTTTTTTGCAGCTATTATCAGCACAAATTGGAACTGCTGTTTATTTTTCTTTGGTTTTGTTGCGAATTGTAATTTACACAACTTATGAAAGTTTTATGTAAAACCTTGCTAACCAAACAGTCAAATAACACTGTCAAGAAACACTTCGCATGCGTCGGCATATGCAAGCTATCCGGACGAGAAAAAAAACAAAACAACAACATGTGGCAGGGTCCCAGCAAATAAAATCACCCCACCTTGGTCTTGTGTGTTCGTTTTTCTGCGTGTCCCCTCTATTTTGGACGCGCTTTTTTTTTGGGGGGGGGGGGGGGGGAGGGGGGGGGCATGTTTTCCCCTAAATGGCAAAGAAACCTTAGCAGTTAGAAATGGTGGTCCTGTGTACTTTGCCGGTCCCGTCGTGTTCCGTGAGGCTGGAAACAGCGACATCACTCTCGGTGACTCCCTGCAGCTTCCTAGGGTCGTTTTTAGACTTTTCTTCACCACGAGCGCCGGAGCAATTTTGTAGCTTTCGTTCCTACTTCTTCTACAGCTGCAGCGCCTGTGTCCCGTTCCATTACATCTGTTTTATATACAACGCATACCCAGTGGAGGAGAACGTTTGTTGTCACTCATGCCTTTCGGGCTGCCGCGTGTTTTTTCTTACTGCAGAAACTATGCCTTTCGGGAACGTTTGCCCTCGCCCCTCAAACTCTGTATCTTTCCCTCCCTAACCCGCACCTCACCGCCTCTGCCCTCCCTCACCCTCGTCCTCACGATTTTTCAGCGCCGATCCTCCCTCGCCTTCACCTCACCGAGTCAGATCATCACGAGGTGAGGGTGAGGACGTCCTCATGACGGTTCACACTCGTGAGGATGCCCACGTCTAGTTACAGGCCGATATCTGTACTAAGTGTGATTGATACACTTTTCGAAAAACTAATAGCGAAACAAGTAAAAACATTTCTTTACAACAATAATATCATTACACCTCAGCAAAATGTATTTGTCGGAAATAGGTCAACTTCTACAGCAGTGTTAACTTTATCGCAAGCTATTAATTCTGCCCTGCATCAGAACAAATTAGCTGTTGTTTTTTTAGATATTCAAAAGGCATTTGATACGGTATGTTCTCCTATATTGTTGCAGAAATTGGAAAGTTATGGTTTTGTCGATAACTCGCTTTAATTTTTCACAGCTATCTATCTAACCGTAAGCTAAGAGTACTTATTAATGATTTTATATCAGATATCAACGATGTAACCTGTGGTGTGCCACAGGGTTCTGTTTTGGGTCCCCGTGTTGTTCTCACTTTGTCTAAACGATCTCCCGTAAGTGCTGTGCTTTTCTCAAGTACTATTGTACGCAGACGACACCGCTCTTGTAGTTACTGGGGAATGTCTTCAGGCAATTCAGACGATCATAATGAATGAGCTGACAATGCTGTCTTCCTGGTTCCTCAACAATCGCTTAACGCTGAACATTGTCAAAACTAAATATATAATTTTTCACTCTAGACACAAGACTATTAACAATACATTTACACTTACTCTCGGTAACTCGTTAATAGAACCAGTTCCTTCTTTTAAATATTTAGTGGTTATATTTGACTGCCATTTACACTGAAAAAAAAACAACAAATTAACAACTTATGCAAAAATTTTGCCTTTGGGTGCCACACGTTCATTAAGGCGAGATATTAGACAGTTTTAGTTTCACGTACGTGAAGCTCCCACGTACATGAAGCGCCTGCGTGTGACCAGTGCGCATGCGCAGAACGTGAAGAGTCCGCGGGAGTTTCACGGACGTACGTGAGATTCGGATTTTCACGTTGGCGTCGTCACGTTGCTGGCGTACGTAGAGTTGACAACATGGCGACGCTCTGCCCACCCGCTTCACAGCAATAACAGCTTCGCCGTTAATTCCTCGGTGCGATATCGTGTTCTAAACTGTTGTATTCGCTTTAAGCATATCCAATCTTACACTCGCGTAAAGTTTCAAGTGACAAATAGCCTTTTTTTTTTAGATAGAAGGACGATTTTTCAGCTGTTAAGCATGACGCAGAAGCGTTTGTCGTCGTCATAGCAACGATCTCGCGAGGTCACGCCAGACCAGAGTTGAGCGAGAAGTGGCTAGAGTGCCAGATGCAAGCCGGCAGCCAACCAGAGCCAATTCGTTGTAGGTTGAAGGTTGTGAAGTTGCACGGCCGCTCGATGGAAGCGCACTAGGTGCGGCCTGCTACGTCTCCCGAAACCGGCGGGAGGCGCCTACTTCCCGTCGCCACCGCCGCGGCGCCACCGTTCGGGGATAGCAGCGCGCGGAGAGCTGCACCTGGCTGCGCTTTGAGGGAGGCGTCGGCGTGGTAGAAGCCTTTTATTTTAAGGATATAACAGCTCCGCTTCACACCATTTGGCAACACAAATTAGTATATACTGTCATGTCTAGTGTGACCATGTCAGCACTTAGCGCTTGCTCGGCAAGGATGTATACTGGAGTGTACCACGAAAGACCTAATGTGACGGTGGTTCAAGGCCACTCGATTGAAGAGCTCGCATTACCGCGATGTTGAATTCGGATCAAGTTGTTTGTCACATGAAAATGTCACCTGGCGGCTATAAACAATTCGAACCTCTTCAGCTGCCATGGTAGCCTAATCCATAACCACTTAATTAACTATGTCGCTAATTTCGTGTGTCATTTTCATACCATTTACTCATTCCTGCATACAGCTTTTATACACAAATTGATTTCAACCTGTTCTAAGCTGCCAGCGCTATCCAATAAAAAAAAACATGTCTTACTACGAGCAACCTCTGTGAAAATACGACATGTAACCAATCTTTCTATCTCATTCTGACAAATGTTACGGCGGAAATATGAAGATGTTTATTAGGTTAAATCTAAATGATAACCTGAGATCTTCGACTCAATTGGAGACCTTAAACTTTGCACACCGGAACGCTATCCGTCATGAGTTCCCGTATTTTGCATGACCGGGCAAACTAAGCGCGCTTCATAGAGCCGGTGTGCCTCAAGGTGCTACGTATATTCGCCGAAAGTTTTTATTACTATATTTATTGGCTGCTCGCAAACCCACACAATTTTGCTGTTTTGCAGTTTTCAATGGAAGAATGCGCATCGAGTGTTCCTGTTATGAAACTCTAAGCTGCAATCACAAGAATGTTCACGCTTCAGAGCGCAACTGCAGCCGAGATTCAGCGAGCAGCCGAGGGCGCTAATTAAATGGCCACACAAAAAAGTAAGAAAATTACCAATCGCAGACGGAAACCTTTCTTGAGAGAGGTTTATGCCATAGCCATAAACGTCGCTCCACTGTTGAGTTGACATTTCCAGCCGAGCTCACTATCAGTGGGTGCACCAACTTAACGATATCTTGCATAGTGCCTCAACATGGGCAAGATCATTGTTTTCAGAAATTAGCTGCAGGTACTGTGTACAGTGAGAAAACAATGACGAAATCAAAAGATTACACAACTTGCTACTTCGCCGGACCTCTTCAGACTTCATCCTGTTAATGAAGGTGCTCGTAAGCTGAAAAAGCTTGATTACTTCCTTTGCGGGTTAAATCAAGCCTCCATTGTCCTTGGTTTTCATTAACCTGTAACTGGTCCAGTTTACGCATATTTCCTGCATTAGGCACTTGCACAACTGACATGTCGCCTCAAAATCATTTCCAAATATCGCATAACTTAAGCAACAACCTGGTAGTGATAAACAAAACTTGGGGTTTTTAAGTCTCCTTGCAGAACCTCGTTAAAGTACCCGCACTTTGCTACCTGCTTATTCACCGTATCTCGTAATTGTTGCCTCTGTCGCATATCACTAGAATGCAGCCTTAAGCGGCCGCATTATATACAATAGCACCCTACACATAGCTATATAAAGCCCCTCTTTACCGAAACTGTACGAACGGGCCCTATAGGAGTATATTGTGCCTGAATTGGGATCTAAGGGTCCCACTTTCAATAATTCCCATTTCACCCTTACATCTTATTGACTCTTTGGTTTGGCAGCTCCTGCCACATTGAACATGTCATGTGTTCTTATTGCGCCAAAGGTGTCTGGCCATATCACCAACTAAAGTGCCTCTTACCAGAGAGATACTTTTCCGGCTTTCCGCCGACAGAGCGGGCGCCGGATTTTCTGTGGGACGTGGCTTTTCAGTTTATCACATCGGCTCAAACAGTCTCAAGAGTGTAAACAAGTGTTGTATGCACAGGCTCCTTTGCTTGCAAGGCCGCTCATACTAGCGCGGCAGAATTTAGAACAAATTGTATACTTATACATAAAAAAAAAAAACAACCTTCGTACCTTTTTCTGATATGTCATCGCTACATAACATGCGAGAAGGTGCTACCTCATCGTGTTCATCTGCTTCACAACACATCGTTAGAAATCCTAGTTATTGGCCAGCTCCCTGGTAACTACATAGGTTAAACAACGTGACGGAATCACAGGAAAAGAGGACGACACAACTAGCGCGGTTGTGCCGTCTTCTTCTCCTGTGTTCCCGTTACGTTGATTGCACTGCTAACCTATAAATTATCACCAACAAGTCGAATCTGCTGCCCCTTGAGGCAAATTCAATGGCAGCTGATAGGGCATTATGCTTCAGCATCGGGACTTTTTAACCTCAGCACCGCTTTCATTTCAGAGGAAGCGAGTGCATTTCCACTCCTCGCTGCTGCCTTTGCCTGAAGCGTGCTCAGCAGATAAAATTAGAGAGTCTCTTAGATGTCTCTTAAGTGGAGGACGGCGAAAGCCTACCCTTTTCCTATCATGTGCCTCTCATCGTTTGCCAAAGTTCGTCATTTCAAGTCGTCGTTTGATATATTGGTCGTTTCCCAGTCATGATGAGTCTGCCTGAGTAGTCATTGTAGCCCTTACAACTCATAACTAAGCAGGTTACTCATTTAGAATCAGCAGTGGTCATTACATGTCGTTTCACATATAGGCCATTTCGTAGTCATTAGCAGTAATGATGAGTCATGTCTAGCAATTATAGTCATTACCACACATCGCTAAGAACTTTTACTCATTTCTAATCAATTGCGGTCATTACATGTTGTAGTTTGATATACTGGTCATTACAAATCATTTTAGTCATTATTAACCATTATTAGTCAATAGCATTAGTCATTACCTATATCAATATATATTTATAACTTTTATTGATTACCTATCATCATCAATCATTTTCATTCTTAATCTCCCTACTTGCACGTCCGCTTTTGCGACTGACACACCAGTGCACAGATGCGACGTACAGATTACAGGCACAAACGCAAACTTTTTTGTGCGCGTGTGCAAGCACGTTAACGATGAGACGGGATGCGTTTGTTTTTTTAAGGCGAAAGCCGTTCTAGGCTCATGGAGCGAAAATCTGTGCGCAGAAGCTGCGCACAGATTTTCGCTCCATGAGCCTAGAACGGCTTTCGCCTTAAAAAACAAACGCATCCCGTCTCAACGTTAACGTGCTTGCACACGCGCACACAAAAAAGTTTGCGTTTACCACGCAGACACGAGGCGAACGCGTCCAGAAAGGAAGCAAACCGCGCGCTCAGAGCCGGCGACCCCGGCGGCGACGTGTCCCCGAACAGTGGCGCCCTCAGCAGAAATAGCGGGCGCAACTGTAAACTCCCCAAGGACGCGCTTGCCCATTGACGGCGGCGCGATGCAGCAGGCCGCACACAGTGCGCTTCCATCGAGCGGCCGTGGAAGTTGTAAGCATGAGTTCTGTTTGTTCTGTTGCCCAGCGAATTCGCGTTTCCAAAAGCGACGATCTGGATATGTTTCGTGACGTGAGAGAATGCGACGTGAGAGGATATGCGACACGACCTGATGATTGCACAAAATACTCGAAGGCATAGCGCGAACTGCTAATTGTTCACTGTAGAGGAACGACGTTGCGAACAGCAATTTCCAATTCGACCGACTCTTGGCTACGGCCGCAGCTGCGTGGCTCGGCTCAAGGCAGCTCGACTAAACAAAATTAATTTTGTTCATCTGTACTAGATGATGCGGCATAACACGTCATCGTCATCATCATCGTCAGCACAGTTTTTCGAGTCTTGTATGAAAGGTCCGTACATTTTGCTTCACGCACACCACGTACGTGAAACTAAAAGTAGTCCTGGCGAAATGCGCGCAGCGCACGTATACTTCACACGTTTGCGTGCGTAACTCTGTACGCACGTGAAACTAAAACTGTCTATTATTTTCCTTACGGTACGTTCCCTCTACTTCTCGTTTTTTCATTCACATATCAGTTACTGCAGTGAATCTTGGGGTCAAACATATATAAAACATACTTGTCGACTTTACATCATCTTCAAAAGCGGGCATTTAATGCAATAACAACTAGTAATTTTTAACAATCTAGCAGCAAAAATTAGATGCCAACAATATACTATCGTACCTAACCTTGCGTAACTACAAAGTTGCGCTTGTGATCAACAATATAATCAGCCCTAACTCTCCCTTCCATTAAGCCTATTTTTCCAGCTTTTGCGTAATACTAGGACCCCTCCCCCCTTTCTTTCGTACCTCGAATCATGAGGAAGTGTATTGCCATATAAGATACAATCATCTGTCATTAAGATTCTCATTGTCTTTCTGAGCTTGTGTTCTGTGGGTATTGATGAACACGGAATGACTATTAATAGGTGATTGTTGCTAGTATCGCACCTACTGTATACTTTTAACCTCCCCAAATGTAGAAATGTATATGGTGAGCGACTGATGGAGTTCAATGGTATTAAAATGTGGAATGAATTCCCGATCGAGGTAAAAGCCGCCAGAAATTTTAAATTGGCATGTAAACTGTATTACCAGTCTAATCAAAATCCGCCTGAATTTCTTTCTTAGTGAAATTAACATATGTTGCCCAGTTTTTGAAACATGCTCTACACTGCTATTTATTGTTGCGCACATGATATTACGTGTGCGCAATAATTTTTGTGAGTGTATCGTGTACTCCGCTTGCACATTATTGTACTTTGTAACCATATTCTTTCTAATTCTCCTTTTCTTCGTGGTAGTACTGTTATGCTTATGATTTAATTTGGTACTCATAATTGTGTGGGTATTTTATTTTACTTGCACTTTGATGTATTCTTGCATATGTATGCAATTGAAGCAGTAATGTTGCGTTTATATCATTATTGTTCCTTTCAATCCCTGATCCTCTATGGAACCTGAAAGTAATATTTGTATTTGGAGCGGCCACTAGTCTACTGAGCTATCGGTCCAAGTGTTTGTACATATTATTTGGTTTCGTCAATAAGGTTCCTTGAAAAAAAAATGAAAAAGAAAACGGGGCTGAAATAAAACATGGTGTTGGGCTAGTTTGATAATCACATGCACTAAGAAGACAGCGCAAAAAGCAACCACAGACAAATTAAAATCAGCTGATTGTAGCGTTCTTTTGTGTAGCGTGCTCATCTATGGTTGACCTTTTTCGCAGTCGTAGTACAGGATATAAAGCACGGCGTAGAAGCAGTGCCGAGAGCGAAACAGCATGCTTAAAAAAGTTCACATGTAAGAGCGCATAAAGTCGACGACGGCGCAAAACTACAGTGTTCAGGCCCTTTCGTTTTACCCTGCGCTCGTTAAGCACTAATCTTTATAAACTAATCAAGCTTACCACGTTAATACTGTGCGATTAGGTCTTGCCGCGGCTGCCCTTTGAGCGGCCGCCCCCGTGCCATGTTGTTCGCCTCGTCCCCTTTCTCTCGCCTGAGGCGGCGAAGAGATGTTCGGACTTGTCACTGTCGTTCGGCCACAGCTCCGCCCGGGCGTCCCAGTGGCTGTGCTCATTGGCGCCTTTTAACGCGGCACCACTTCGACGGCCGCGCTCTCCGCGACCGTCCGTGTGGAGCTCAGAAGGAGACCCCTCCGAGACATCGCCAGGTGTGTACGCTACTGTTCTTGTCTGCCGGCCTTCGTCCGCGCAGACCAGTGTGTACTCGAGTTCGTCTGCTCCGGGTCGTACCTGAGAGCGCAGCTCGAGCCTATCGATCGCGATCCAACGACCCACTACAGGCGTACCATGTGGTGGTTGCCCACTCTCTCTCAAAGGAACCCTTTGGTCACTGCGAGACAGAGATCACAGGACGCCCTTGCGGGCTGGCGGCCTTGCTCCTCGCGCGCTCCTGTGACGCGGTGACTGAGTATTTGTGTACTGCTGGCGGACGGCGTTGAATAAACGTCTCCTGTGTGAACTAGGAGGCTAGCGTCTTTGCAGCGAAGCGCTCTCCTCCCTGCGGAGGTTGAGTGCGCGTTGCTGTGTGACAGTGCGCGCGTGGTGACGGCTGATCGGGGCTTCGACTCGCGCGAAGCTCGACCCCGCGGTGGTTGGTGGCCGATGCCCACGTACAAAACCACGATACACAGTACAAGTTAATAGTTACTAGAGGAGCTGTATTACACCGGCGGAGGGGTACATTTACATATACCCGCGTTTCGATTCAGGGAACACTGGTGGTACGCTTCTCCGACATAGAAACTAAACTCCCTTCCATTAATGCGCAGCATCTCGAACACTCGTCCTTCGCAATGGCAAAAAAATTCTGGCCGAGTTGGCACCCTAGCTAGTAAACAGAAATGGAAGGAGGGGGGGGAGGGGGTATTTATTAAACATAGCTACGGCGGGCGCACCCCCTGCAGCTTTTCGTGCATCTGTCATTCACCTGATGCAATGGCATTTTCGCGTATACGCTCGTAACAGCGAGGAACTTAGCGTGTGGAGGTCTCGGAGCGATGGCGGTGAGCTTCGCTGTCAGGTGCCCCTTCTGCAGCTGCGATTCTGCAGGTGTGATTCTGGTCATTGTATGCCTGGCTCGACTGGAGCGCTTGGCTGAGGTACGGGTTTTGAGAGATTGTCTTTAGCGCATGAAGAAGAGGGCCATGTTTCATAAGCGCAAACCGATACTATCGTATGAAATTCAGCCCTCTCGGTGTCTGTGATACCAATCATCAAACAACGTCACTGGCTTTCTTCATCATCATCATCATTAGCTTGACTATACCTACTGCAGGGGGAAGGCCTCTTCCATATTTATCCAATTAACTCGGTTCTGTGCACTGCTAGCTGCATCCCCTTGACCCCTGCGAACTTCTTAACCTCATCCGCCCACCTAACTTTCTGCCGCCCCCTGCTACGCTTTCCTTCCCTTGGAATCCAGTTTGTTACCCTCAACGACCATCGGTTATCCTCTCTTTGCACTACATGTCCCGCCCATGCCGAGTTATTTCTCTGACCCACTCTGCTCGCTTGATATCTCTTAATGTTACCCTACCATTATTCGTTCCATAGCCCTCTGAGTTATCCTCAACTCAAGTAGAACCCTTTTGGTTAGCCTCCACGTTTCAGCCCCATTGGTGAATACAGGTAAAATGCAACTGTTGTCTACTTTCCTCTTGAGCAATACCGGTAAGCTGCTAGTCATAATCTGCGAGTGCTTGCCAAATGCGCTCCATCCCAATCTTATTCTTCTTGTTATTTCCTTTTCATGGTTCGGATCTGCGGTTACTACCTGTCCTAAGTAGTGTTAAGGGTGGTGACAACGAGACGGGCGCGAGAGCTGCCGCTTTCAACCATCGAGACAAAAGGTCCCGATAGAAAAAGGTGGAGGGGTCATGAACGGCGACAGCGAGACTCGACTGTGAAGGGCCATCACAAAATAAATCCGGAAAGGAACGCGCGGTTGATGGAAAGGCCATTGCAACAGCTTGGCCTTAGTTTAAGCAGCCCGAAATTGTTAACATTTGGCGCCACCATCCTTGGGCACAGTCACAGGTCTGTTTTTACCACCATGCAAAATTTTTTACTGGACTCAAATCGTTTGCCTTGCTAAATATTTAAACATCACTTATTCTACAATTATAGTGTCAATCTCCCGTGAGTGTTACCACTTTTCATTTTATATTTCACTTATTTCCCATTTTGTTTTCTTTCCTCTACCCCTCAAATCATTTTTTATGCAAGTATATTTTAAAAAAAATTCTTTGCTACCCAATTCTTGGCCGATCCCCCTCTGTGGGTATGTGCCATAAGTTATTTGGACAACAACAACAACAATAACAATAGTTCTACCTGTACCGGCTCTGTTAACCTAGCCCTAGTCGCCAACACCGTGACAAATCTGGTGGAGGTCAGGTCTGATGTCCCGTACCCCTATGCTAAGCAGGAGTGCTGGTAATCTATTCGAGGAAACGCCCGTTCACCGCACTAGCCGCAGGCAACGAGGCCTACCACCTGAGCTTTCCCCCCTCGGGCATGACTACCAGTAGCCATCGTCGCAATGCCTGGCGCGACCCCCACCTACGTGACGTTGCAAAACCCCTGCGTCCCAAAGACCTTTCACGGGGACACCTACGAAGACGTCGACGACTGGTTACAGCACTACGAAAGGGTAGCTACATTCAACCTCTGGGATGACGCCGCACGGCTTCGAAGTGTATACTTCAGCCTCGAGGATGGCGCTCGGACGTGGTTCGAGGACCATGAAGAGCAGCTGTCTTCTTGGAGTGAGTTCAAACGTCACCTTGCGGAAACTAACGGAAGCTCAGATCGCCGCGAACGGGCCGAACGCGCTCTACACACTCGAATCCAAATGCCTAACGAAACCGTCGCGGCGTATATCGAAGACATGACGCGCCTGTTTAAGCGTGCGGATCCTACGATGTCTGAGGACAGAAAGCTGCGCTACCCCATGCGTGGCGTCAAAGAGCAGCTTTTCGCTGGCCTGGTGCGCAGCCCGCCGAAAACTGTTCCAGAATTCTTTGCGGAAACGTCCACTATAGAGAAAGTGCTTCAGCAGCGAGCTTCGGCACAGGATCGCACCATCCACGCCGCCTACGTCTCTGCTGAGTTCCCATCGCATAGCATAGACACATCGGCGCTACGGGAGCTCATACGTTCGGTTGTGCGCGACGAACTCCGACTGATGTATGGCACACCTCAACCAGCTCTGTCCTCCATTGCCAGCGTTGTCCGCGACGAGGTGCAGCAAGCGCTCCGGCCTCCATTTCCAATCGGTGAACCTCGTCCTACTCCTCCTCTTACACCACCTGAGTGTCACCGCCCTACATACTCCCAGGTGCTGCAATACTCTCCGCCCTCGTCGCCGTCCCTGATTACTCCGAACGTAGCTGGGCCGAAAACAGCAGCCCCCGTGATCCAGTACGTCACAGATTCTCGACCGCCTACACGGAAAGCAGACGAGTGGCGTACCCCCGACCGACGGCCGTTATGTTTTCACTGCGGCGAGCCGGGTCATGTCTATCGGCGCTGTCCCTACCGTCGACTAGGTCTCGAAGGGTTTTCCGCTGATTCTCCGCGGCCTCGCTACGGCGAACGGCCTCGAGCCGTTGAAGATTTCGTCAATGATCAGCGCCGGATTGTTCCGTCTCGTCTGCGACCATCTAGATCACCGTCACCCAGGTCTCGCCCGTCGCCACCTGCTACGAGTTCCTCATGGGCAGCGCAGGGCCGCTCGCCCAGTCCCTAGAGGGAAAACTGAAACCAGCGACTTTCGGGGGTAGGCTCGCTGGACATCGCGGGGCGGGAGACCCCCCATTGATGCGGACACGGAAAGACTACGCATCGACATTGGAAAAGTCCGCGGTTACCGATCATAACGCCACCTCGACGCCACCACGAAGCACCTGCAACCACGACGAATTGCCGGTGGAACCGACGACGAAACGACGCACCCGCAACGATGACGAATTGCCGGTGAAACAAACGACGCAACCGCGCACCCGCAATGACGACGACTTGCCGGTGGAACGGACGCTGCAACAACGCACCTGCAACGACGATGAATTGCAGGTGAAGCAGACCGCGTACACCGACGCACTCAAAGACTCAGAGGCCTGACATTCGCGAGCAGCTTTCGTTGGACATACCCGTAGTACTGGATGGTCGCCATGTTCGAGCTCTGTTGGATACTGGCGCTGTTATTCTATTTTGAGCAGCCAGTTTGCCGCAGTTCTCAAGAAGGTTTTGACTCCGTGGGCTGGCACACACGTTCGCACCGCGGGTTGTCATCTGATTACTCCTCTGGGCATGTGCACGGCCAGAGTTCAAATTCAAGGATCAACATTTGTGGTAAGCTGCCTTGTTCTGAAAAGCTGTTCGCGTGACCTGATTCTGGGCGTAGATTTTCTTCGTGAATATGGCGCAATTATTGACCTCCGGAATTCTAAGGGCTCGTTTTCTACTGAGAAAGCAGTGGCCCTCAGCGGTGCAAAGCGACCACTCAATGTGCTTCGAGTTTATGAGGACAGTGTCACTCTGCCACCCCGAACCAGCACCTTCGTTAATGTCAAATGCAATGCCCTTAACGACGGTGACGCAATAGCCGAAAATATAACGTATCGTTACTGTTGACACAAGGAGTCTGCGTAGCCAGCAGTTTGATACATCTACCGTGGTCAGTCCAAGGTACTTGTTACAAATTTTTCGCACGAGTATCGGCACCTTTTTCGTGACACTTCCGTAGCTTTCGCCGAACGCATCTCTGATGTCTACGAGTGCTTGTCCACAGAAACCGTGCCACCGCCCACATCCCTCGACAATCTCGATATCAGCTCAAAGCTATCGGTCAGCCAGGGTGACCAGCTGTTTTCATTGTTACTCGAATTCAAAGAGTGTTTTGCATCGTCGTCAAAAGTGAATCAAACTCCCATCGCCAAGCACCAGATCGTGACGTTCGATAATGTGCGCCCAATCCGCCAGCACCCCTACCGCGCCCCTTCGACCGAGCGCGAAGTTATTAGGTCACAAGTTAAGGAAATGCTCGAAGATGAGGTTATAGCCTTCCAATAGCCTATGGGCCTCCCCGGTTGGTCTAGTTAAAAAGAAAGATTGCACGTTACGTTTTTGCGTCGATTACCGCAAACTGAACGCCGTAACCAAGAAGGATGTCTACCCCTTGCCGCGGATTGACGACTCTCTCGACCGCCTTCGGCGTGCAAAGTATTTTTCGTCCATCGATCTAAAAAGTGGCTGCTAGCAGATTGAGGTCGATGAGCGAGATCGTGAGAAGACGGCCTTCGTCACACCCGACGGCCTTTACGAATTTAAAGCTCTACCTTTTGGCCTGTGTTCCGCGCCGGCCACATTTCAGCGGATGATGGACACTGTCCTCGCCGACCTAAAATGGCAGTGTTGTCTAGTTTACCTAGATGACGTGGTGGTCTTCGCAGAATCATTTGCACAACATCTTAAGCGCCTGCGGTCAGTACTCTAAGCCCTTCGATCCGCTAACTTGACACTTAAGCCACAGAAATGCCACTTTAGCTACCGAGAGCTTAAATTTCTCGGCCATGTCGTCAGCGCCGCCGGCGTGAAGCCCGACCCTGACAGGATTGGTGCTGTTGCGGAATTTCCGATTCTACGCGACAAGAAAGCTGTTCGCCGATTTCTCGGCTTGTGCAGTTACTACCGGCGTTTTATCGATAACTTCGCTGATCTCGCTGAACCGCTGACTCAGTTCACCCGGGGAGACACCCCTTTTGTTTGGACTCACGAACAAGAAGCTGCTTTTGCCGAGCTGCGTCTCCGTCTCCAATCGCCGCCTGTTCTAGCCCATTTCGATGAGCAGGGGGAGACAGAAATACACACCGACGCCAGTAACATTGGCCTTAGGGCGGTTCTCGTGAAACGTCAAGAGGGTGTTGAACGAGTCATCGCCTATGCCAGCGCACTTTATCCCGCGCCGAGACGAACTATTCAACTACTGAAAAGGAATGCCTCGCCATTATTTGGGCTGCTGCGAAATTTCGCCCCTACCTTTATGGTCATTTAAAGTGGTCACTGACCACCATTCTTTGTGTTGGCTGGCCAACCTGCGTGACCTATACGGCCGCCTGGCGCGATGGAGCCTACAGGAGGTCGATCTCACTATTGTTTATAAGTCCGGACATAAGCATGAAGCTGCTGACACGCTCTCATGTGTGCCTGTCGAGCTCGCTTCACCAGACGCAGATGACGCTGGCAGTTTCCTCGGAGCTGTTGATGCTTCAGATATGTCTCGTCAGCAGCGTGCCGATCCAGATTTACGAACACTGAGTATTTAGAAAATCAGCCAGCCATGATACCTAAGTGCTTTTCTCGGAGCCTCTCAACTTTCTGCCTGAGAGGTGGTGTGCTTTATAAGCAGAACTCTAGATCCGAGTAAAGAACCTACCTCCTCGCGGTACCCACAGCTCTGAGAGAGGAAATCCTTTCCGCATGCCACGATGAACCAACATCTGGCCACTTGGGCTATTCTCGCACACTTGCTAGGATACGACAGACATTCTACTGGCCCAACCTTGCCACTGTTGTTAAGCGCTATGTCAAGAGCTGTCGGCAATGTCAGCGTCGGAAGGTTCCGCAATCAAAGCCTGCGGGCCTCCTCATGCCCATAATACCACCGCGAGCACCATTTGATCAAGTCGGCATGGACCTTCTCGATCCTTTCCCTCGGTCATCTGGTGGCAACCGTTGGATAATCATCGCCACAGACTATCTGACTCGCTATGCCGAGACCAAAGCGTTACCTAGTGGTACAGCGTCTGAAGTCACCCATTTCTTTGTACACCAGATCATACTACGGCACGGTGCTCCTACCTGTATTATTACTGATAGAGGGACTGCCTTTACTTCAAAAATGATGGCCGAAGACTTTCATCTCAGCGGTACGGCGCATCGAAAAGCTACTGCTTACCATCCGCAGACCAATGGGCTGACGGAAAGGCTTAATAAGACCATCGCGGATATGCTGGCGATGTACGTCGAAGCCCAGCACAAGACTTGGGATGCGATCGTACCATATGTGACGTTCGCATACAATCGGCAGTCCAGGAGACTACACGTTTCACGCCGTTTCGCCTCGTTTACGGCAGGGAGGTTCGGACGATGCTGGACGCAATGCTCCCTTGCCAAACAGATACCGAACTTTGTTCTGACGCCGAGCAGTTTGCCCAAGATGCTGAGCAAGCACGCCAACTAGCACGCGTCGACATCACCCAGCAACAGGACAGGGATTCACGCCGGTACAACCTCCGCCACAGACAAGCTTCCTACAACACCGGGGACCAGGTGTGGGTGTGGGCTCCTGTTCGACGCCGCGGCCTTTCATGCAAGCTAATTTGCCGCTACTTCGGACCGTATACAAAATCGTGCGACGCATCAGTAACGTCAACTACGAGGTGCTCCCGGATGGATCAGAGCACACAAGCCGTCGGCTACCTCGTCCAGAGACAGTTCATGTCTTGCGATTGAAGCCGTACTTTGCATGGTGACTGACCAAGCTACGTCTACAAACTTTTTTTTTTTTTGGGGGGGGGGGGGAGGGGGAGGCTGCTTTTGTACGCTTGTGTGCACGTGTAACTGTGTGCGTTACGCTTAAGGAGGGAGGAATGCCAGGGGGCGCTCGGAGTGAAAAACGACGTTGAAGTGAATCGGCTCCGGACTCGCAGGACGTACCTAAACCTTGGACCGTGTAATTCCACCTGTACCGGCTCTGTTAACCTAGCCCCAGTCGCCAACACCGTGACAATATTATGTAATATACTACCGATCTTATATACTTCATTGATGCCTTATATGATAGACATAAATAACAACAGCAGTGATGGTGTAATAATGCAAACTATGTTGTTTCATGACAGAAAGAGTGTCATATTATCGGTATTAAATTATATATGTATAGACGGGGTTGATAGGTGTCTAATATCTAATTGCGCCAATGTGTATTATTACAGTAAAAGTAGTATTAACGCTATAAAGAGGCGAAGTAAATTATATGCAATATATGAGAATGCTGACGACGACGGCGTTGATGAAGTGGTTGAGGGTAGTGATGGCGATGATAGCACCACCGGTACAACGTCGAGTACAAGTAGCTATTCCAGTTCAAACGATGCTGGTGTTCACGATATGATACGCACGATTATTCGACATGCTACCAGGAGTGATAGACGTAACAGTAACCACCATCACCCGTTCGTTTCAACTGGGTCTGATCTAATAGACGAACTCCTGGCTGCCTGGCACAATTTATCCGTGAAACGACTATGTGCTAGAGTATTAGAACTCAAGTATGACGTACTACATCCCCCCAATCGCGTTGAATTCAGTTAAATGCGAAGAATTGCCAAATTTTCGCAATGTGTCATCGAATGCGGATGATAGTGTGACAACAAAGGCACCATCCGCATTATCCTTACATGCGGTGTGTAAACGTGATTTGGGTGAATATATTAAAGTACTTAAAGCGCAAAAACGCATAGGCTCCATAATTTTGGAACGTGTCGATACACGTAGAAGAGTGCATCAAAAGAACGGTATTCGTAATGTAGAAAACGACGTTGATCTTAAGCAAACTATCGTCGATGTATTTATAAGAGCGATATTTTTGGGAACGGTAAATTATAAACTTAGATTAGATATAAACGATGCTATAGATTACATAACTATTGCGACGAGCAAAGTGCGTGCTATTCCGATTTTGTCGCCCAACGTTCATTGTATGTTTAATAATGTGGAGATAACAACGGATTCTAGTAAACCGTCATCGTCTCCGTTAATAGAAGCGTACATGACGATTCGAGATAAAGTCGAACAGCATTGTATAGTTAAATCGATTACGGCATATGTAATAAATCGGTGTTCTCACATGGATAATTTACAGTCTATTATGAAAGACGATATGAAATTGGAATCGAAAGTGATGACCTTGTTGCATGCATTACCAATGCTATCGCCTTTACATAATGGAATTGCCAAATCTGTACTGGCGACAACGCATCGAGATACGGCATCATCATCACAAGACACCAATATCCCCCCGGCTTGAGAACGGTATATCAGAACTAAATTCTTAGGTATATATTACTTAAATGTTGTTACGCACAATGCATATAAATGGGCTGACGTAGACATTAAAAGTATTACTACTAATGACGCGGCTGTGCATCACGAGATGAGTATATATGTTAAAAAGATGGCCGGCATTTTTAGTCGATGCGTCGAGTTATATACATCGTATATAGAAGACTCCATGCATTTTATTAAAAATCACACCGAAATATACGACTAGTATAAATATATATTAGTCGATAATATGGAACGCATCAAAGTGAAACAGACTAGTATGGCGCATTGCTATAGACACAACATTAAAAGTAACGAAATGTATTCCCCGATTAAACTAGTGGCTCGAGATAGTGCACGTTTAAAGGCGGGTTTGGAATGCTTGTGTTTGAAGCACCTAATTATAAGAAGTATATATTTTGCCAAGAGATGTGTGTGTGTGTAAATTGTCTGGGAATTTCCACGGCATTTTTTGATGAGTATTGTGGTTTGAAAACACTTTGTGTTGGTGAAATACCAGAATACGAATACGAATATAGAAACGCAACCGATTGCGCCAAGCACAGTTCTTTACTCGACGCCATGAATGCGTGCGTATGTGTGTAATAAGTATTGAGGGACTCTGGTGTAATTAACAGACAACGATTCGCAACGAAACACTCGCTGCTCGTGGATACACCATGCTTTTGAACCTTTGGACAGCAATATGTTTAACTTTATATGGACGACAATATTTAACGTGTCGCGATTCACTCGAGTAAATGCACCCGAATTTGTACATGCCAAAACTTGCGCTTTAAAACGTGGTGTCAAATTATACGGAACGCAGACCCCTATCAAAATCATCGAAATGGCATTGAACAAACCACTTAAGTATTTCAATATTAATCGTAACATAATGAACAAAATATCTCGTGACCCTATATAATAATGCATCTAGTATCTTATAATTATAGCGTATAATTACATTTTTTCTGGGGAGAAGACATAAAGAATACATATTATAGTATTCCCGAAAGCATGACTGGACCGTTTATTTTTAGCACTGGGAAAAATAAACTACCAATAGCACAGCAGGAGCAACGCGAGAATGTTAAACGAGTCAGGTTTACTACTCCGTCCGAAGCCATGACCCGTGTAAAACAAACCAACTATAGTTAGGCAACAATCGAATTCATTATCGAGATTTGATTACACCACGCCGCCCCATTTTACACACAATACAATATTTAGCACGGATGACGATAATTCAGCGTATTCGGGAACGCGACCGTATGGGGATCCACCCAGTCATCAAATAATGGTACCTCCGCATGGGTACACAAGTGAGGGTATATCGCACGTAAATTCAGCGTGGCGTACATCTCAGCAAGATCTGACCGATTTCAATCCGCAAGACTGGTGGGCACCGATTTAAACGATTACTAGGTGTTTCAGTATAGGAGTTGCCATTGGAGGTATAGTTACAACGTGGGTCGTGCATCGCCAGAAACGCAACGTGTTGTACGAAATATGTTATTTGTGCAGAGAGATGTGTATAAAGTCTATTGCGCAAATTTATTCACAAGACAACAAAGATGACACCGGTGTACAGTCCGCACCTCCCGAATTGGCATCGGAGCCTGTAAAATCCGATCAGGACGAACAGAACGAGTCTGTCGAGGCAAATAACATAAAACCCTAAAGCGGGCTGCAGAGCTATTTAGATTCTTTAAACTATATACAACTACAAACATTTGCGGCGAATCCTGTAAAAATAAGAAACTTTTTGTATGACATAGTGGATGTGGAAAACGTGGGAGTGTGATAATTAATATGTGTATAATTAATTGTATACGCCTATATAATAAGACCTATAATAAAATAGTATTAAAATGGATATGAAATCGGTGACTCAAAGTAATACACATTCAAAATGTATCATAACACACGATGGATATGTGTATATAGATGCGGGTCGAATGATTGGCTATCCATCGTGGTTTATAACCGAGGAATATGATGAACGCTACGTCGAAGTGCGAACTCGTGATTGTAGTGTATTGGCGCGAGCAAATGGGTTATCCTATTGTCCTCGTATGTGGATACATGGGAAGATAAGCCTATGATTATTACTCTGGACGGTGCGTTTATTTGTTCGGCGTTTTCGTATGGCGTCAAACAAGATTGTAAATGAACGACGTTCGAGCAAATCACCACACACATTCGCGATAATATGCTGCCTAGACAGGATTATATTTTAGACATCCGTTGCGTTGATTTAGCATTTTTTATTGCAGCACAGGGTGCTATCAAAACTAACTTAAAAACGTTTTTGTTCGACGTGATAACTCCCATTTTACGAACACACGCAGTGCATGTTAGATTAACATTAGACAACAATGAATATGAAAACAGAGTGATCACGCAGGGTGCTAATGTATTGTTTACGTTTATCAACACGTTACGTTTATCGTTTCCAACTGTCCATCTCGCTCGTCTGTCAGAAGGTGTTTTAACACGTTCGAGGAAGAGCAAAACGGGGCAGGTTGATGTTGGTGTGGCGACGCGGCGAAAGAAGGTGGCTACCATACCTTACCTCCATGGCGTTTTTTTTTTTTAATTGGTTCACAGGAAGGGAAAGGCGCAGTAACTGTCACACTTGCTCTGTGGACACCCGAACCGCGCCGTAAGGGAAGGGAGGGAGGTGGGAATGAAAGTGGAAAGAGAGAAAGAGGAGCCGTAGAGGAGGGCCACGGAGTAATTTCGACCACCTGGGGATCTTTAACGTGCGCTGACATCGCACAGCACACGGACGCCACTTCGTTTCGCCTCCATCGAAACGCAGCCGCCGCAGTCGGGTTCGAACCCGGGAACTCCGGCACAGTAGTCGGGCGTCTTACCACTGCACCACCCCGGCGGGGCATGGCGTTTCGCACCGACTCAAGAAACTGGCGGCAAGTTACGACGTTGACGTTGTATTTACAGCGAGAAACAAGATAGGAGGCTTGTGCGCCAGTGTTCGAAAGGGGCTCGACAATGTAGCTCGTGATAGTTTTCGTTGTGTAGTGTCACGTAAGAAAAAGTTCACCACCTGCAGAAAGAAGGTGGTTTATCGCATTCGGCTCAATTGTGGCCGGTGCTACTACGGGCAGACAGGCAGATGTCTAAATGTGCGCCTGACGGAGCTCTAATTCTCTGGGAGGGAAGGCGGGTTCTAATCTGGCGCTACATGTGCAATCCCGAGAGTGTAAGTCGGAGCATGACCTGTCCCTTTGTGCGCCTGATTTCAATAATACGGGTGTAGTTTACAGCAATGGTAATCAATTCTGTAGAGAGTTGGTTGAAGCATATTACATTGCTAAAGCTGAGGACAAGTGTGTGGCTAGGCGTCGGTTAGCCTTCATTGTAAGGATTTTGATTTATTAGAAAAGTCGTTAGTTAGGCCTTGACTTTGAATTGGCTTTGAATTTTCTTCTTCATCTTCTCAATTTCCTGCCATTTCACCGGTTGGGTTGTGCGCGTGCTTTTCGGAAGGAGTATTCGTTGTTTTCTTCTGTTCAATAAACATTCAGTTGCTAGTCCAGCCTTGTCCTGTACTCTTCTTTCCTGTGTCTCGTCCTTTGGCTGGTTAAATTTGAACCCTTACCAACTTGCCCAGTCGTCAACCTTGTTGATTTTCGTATAGAGCCTGTCGGACTTGCCTTTGGTTGCCTCATACTGGACATGGGAGTTTGCTGTGATTCGAAATTCGGGCAAAATTGAAGGGATCAGGATGCAGGAATATCATTTATTTGATTTAAAAGCCTGGTGCGTCTTAAGTGGATTCCGAGCACTTGAGCACGTGGCAGTGCTGTACTGTGCGGAAAGTTTGACCTATGCTTTCCTTTGTTGGTGTTGGTTGGCTTTGGGTGTCGTTGCCTGGGGAGACAATCTGCTTCAAGACAGGCCACCAGAGCGAACGCAAGCCCATCTCTCTTCGGCAAGTGACTGCGACCACTAGCCGATCGAGATTTTCCCCGGCCGCGGAGGAGCTGTTAAGGATGGCGACAACGAGACGGGCGCGAGAGCTGCCGCTTTCAACCATCGAGACAAGAATTCCCGATAGAAAGAGGTGGAGGGCGACAGCGAGACTCGACTGTGTAGGGCCATGACAAAATAAATTCGGAAAGGAATGCGGGGTGCTCGGCCGGACGGCGACAGTAGTCCAAGTCGAGCCATCGGCAAACAAAAAGGTTCAAGTGGATCCCGGCGTCTCCCGCATGGGTCAGTTCCCCCAAGGCGACCACGCCCACATCCCCTTCGTCTGGCGGACAGCGCGCGGCGGCCATTGCGACGCCGACGGGGTAGCCCAGACCAAAAGGCGCCGAGCTCCTCGCTTTCCATCTACACTAGCTTCTCCAATTCGTCTTGCCGACGGCGCGCAGTGGCGCGCTCGACATGGTCCGACGCAGAGGCCCCTGTCGTCTTCCAGGGACCCTGCGGGGGACTTCTACTGGCGTCCTTCCACGCTGCAGCGATACTTTGCAACCTTCAGGGCTCAGCTGGCAGCCTGGGTAGGCCTGACAGTTTCTCGAACAACCATGGCTGACACGGTTGCTGTTGCTGGCAACGCTCACCTCTTTGCTGATTCTACCGCGCATCCCCCAGCCACAGCGGACACTTCCGACAGTAAGGCTGACCTTCCGAACGTTACTCCTTTCTTGGAGGATTCTGCCCTGGAAGTGAATGCTGATTCCCATTCGCATTCGCCTTCGGAGACGAATTTGACTCATCTGACTACCTTACCGGGCCTCTCCCCGCATACTGCGGACATTGAGCCGTCCACAGATCTTGATGAACTTCCGCTGGGTTCCGACGCTGCCATTTTGAGGGCACACGAGCAGCTGATATCTACAATCAACGCCAGCAAAAGTAAGATTGGCCCTGGAGTTCGCGCTGTCCTCGTCTCCCTGGCTTCGCCTCTGAGTGCACAGGCAATGCACCTTTTTGGCTGTGCTATACGGGACAGGGAGCGTATGCGTTCTTTACACGACCAAATCTCTTCTCGCGACCGGGAATTAGAAGCTCTTAAAGCCCACAACTCGGAGCTTTCTTGTAGGACATCTGCTTGCGAAGTTAATCAGCAGAAGACTGAACTTAATGTTTCTCGGACCTTCGCAGAAACTTTGCGGGCCGCTCCAGATTCCGTGGTACCTCGCGAAGCAATTCCCAGATCCATGGACGGTATTCAGAACTTTATGAGGCCTCGTGCATCTTACTGTTGAACCTCACCAGATGGTCTTAACGTCTGCGGCCGCTACAAATCATGTTGGACAGGAAGTTGCAACTCTGCTCAAGGCATCAATAGACGCAGAATCCGAGGGCATTGGCGCTCTCAACCTCGGGCCCACGCGTCGTGCCTTGGTAGTAACTTCCAAGGACCCAGCAGATCTTGAGCGTTTAAGAGCAGCCGTCACCCGCATTGAGGCCACCAACGCCTCAATTAGGGTCCGGGTTCCCTCGAGGAGGAACCCGCACATTCGGCTGTCAGGTGTTGACCCGGACGTCCTCCCGGATGATTTGGTAGCGGTCGTCAACCGTAGAAACCCCGGATTATGCCTCGATCCCGAAACATGTAAGGTCAGACTTTCTTTTACTCAGCGATCTGGGCAGCGGGTGCACATCATTGAGGTCGACCCTCCCGCCTTCTCCCGACTTCGCGCCGCACGTAGGGTCACGATCGGTTGGACTTCAGTTGAAGTCCAGGAGGATCTACATGTGCCTTTCTGTACCTTTTGCGCACAGTATGATCATGCTCTTCGAGCTTGTACAAGACGCCTGACTACTGTGCCGGAGTACCCGGGTTCGAACCCGACCTCGGCGGTGACGTTTCGATGGAGGCAAAACGAAGTGGCATCCGTGTGCTGTGCGATGTCAGTGCACGTTAAAGAACCCCAGGTGGTCGAAATTTCCGGAGACCTCCACTACGGCGTCTCTCATAGCCTTAGTCGCTTTGGGACATTAAACCCAACAAACCAAACCAAACCAAACAAAAAGCTTCCCCGGATAAGGAGTGTTGTACTCGATGCGCTGGTTCGCACCCCCTTGCGCAGTGTTCCAGACCGATGAAGGACCAAAACGCAAAATGCGCCCCATGCGCAGCGGCAAGCCGCCCTTGTGCCCATCCAGCTGGTGACGTCTCCTGCACTATCTTGCAGGATCGAGTGGCTCGAATACGGGCAAGAACCAACTATGGCTTTTAGGACCATGGCAACCCCTCGTCCCAACCTTAATGTTAAGTTCTTACAAGTAAATTTGGATCACACACGTTGTGCGACTGCCCCGATGGTTATATGCATTCAAGATAATGACATCACAGCAACTGCCGTCTGCGATCCATACATTACCCCTAAAAAAGAATTTGTAGAAATTCCCCCTTCATTTCATAAAATTTATTGTACTGAAAATCCTCGCTGTGTTGTATTGCTCCATAATCCTAATTTTGATGTCTTTTCTACTTTCATTTCTCCTGAGCTCGTTGCCATTTTGTGTTCGACATCGAATTATCAATTTCTTTTCATAGCAGTATATATACCACCTCGCGCAGATATCGAAAACTTTCTGGCTTTGCTGGCCACTTGTGTACAGACTTCGCCTACAGATAATATTATCATTTGTAGCGACTTTAACGCAAAAAAACATTCTTTGGGGTGGAAGTGTTACGGACCTAAGAGGAACTCACGTTCAAGCATTTCCCGCATCCAATAACTTAGTTGTTATTAATAATCCAAATTCTTTGCCAACATATGAAACTCCGTACGCTTCAAATTGGATTGACATCATATTGGTTTTCCCAAACTTACTTAACGAGGCTTATTTTTGGGAAGTTATGCCAGTTCACCCCTTTCTGAGCATAGAGTTATTTCTTTTTCTTTCATTTCTCAACCTTCATCACAGTTGGTCTACTAGAGCCAGTTCATGTCGCTTAATTTCCCAGTTAACGTCTCTGAATTGGTTTCAGCATTTTTACAATCATCAGATCTATTCAGCACCTGCCCTTGATTGCGTTCTTTCAAAATTTAATCAGATCTGTATCAAACTCTACAACGAAAACTTACGCTCTGTTAAATCTACATTTTCTGAGGGGTCTGTTTGGTGGTCGGTTGATTTACGCATGGAGCGCTCACGTGTTGGGGCTCTTCGACGTCGTTTTCTTCGTATTTCCGATCCTACACAGGGAATTTACCACCGCTCAATTTATTATAAAGCTCCTGCTGTCTATAGAGCTAACATCAGGAGCACACATGACAATTATGTAAAGGAACTCTGCTCAAATGCTACAAGGAAATTCCTTTTTGGCAAGCCATACAAGTATGCTTTTGGAAATCTTAGGACTCCCTCAATAATTCCTACGCTTAAATACCTTCACGGTACCTATACAGAAACATTTCAAGACACTATAAAGCTTTTGCTCAATACGCATGTTGCTGTGGACGATTCTTCTTTGGATCTGCCTTTACATATTCACGTTAGTGATATTAATAAGCAGCCTTATAATAACTCAATCCAGGATCCACCTTTCCCTCTTGAAGAAATTGAGGTTGTTATAAATTCAATGAATTTAACGTCTTCTGCTGGCCCTGATCTAATCTCTCCTCGTTTTGTCGTTTCCTTGTTTAATGCTCATCCCTTCTTCTTTTCCTCTATTTTCAATTCATCTCTGTTTTTGGGTCATTTCCCTCAACCATGGAAAATCGGCAGAGTTATTTTTATTCCCAAAACCAACAGACCACCGGACCTTCCGAGTTCATACCGCCCGATTTGTATTAATTCTTCATTTGGTAAAGTACTCGAGCGCTTGCTTTATGGTCGACTGTACTACTTTTTAACAAAAAATAACTTGCTTCACAGGAATCAGTATGGTTTCACTCACGGCTGGAATTCTGTCCAGGCCCTTTATAAATTACGTGAATTATTACAGGATTACAAACAACAGAAGCACCCTGTGGTTTTAATTTCTCTGGACTTTAAAGGTGCATTTGATAGTGTTTGGCACCCTTTAATTTTGCGTTTCCTAAGGCACCATCGATGCCCAAAAGATATATATTCCCTTTTAGCTTCCTTCTTAGATGACCGGCATTTAACATATCAATCTCCTTCTTGTTCTATTTCGGCTCCTTCTTCTCTTGGTAGTCAACAAGGTTCGCCTCTTTCCCCATTACTTTGGAACATTGTCCTTTATGACCTCCTAATTATATCTCTCCCTTCCCCAATTCACATTTAGGCATATGCCGACGACACCATCATCCTTGTACCTGGTAAGACAAGTCGCGAGTTATCTACAAGGGCAACCAGCGTCCTAACTTTAGTGCAAAAATGGTGCACCGAAAATCGTGTTCAGTTAAACGCCCAAAAATGTTCCTATGTTTTATTTCATAATAAGCCTAAACCCACCATCCGTCTTGGATCTCACAGCCTTAAGTGCGAGCCAACTATCAAATTATTAGGTGTTGTTTTTGATTCATACCTTACCTTTATTCCCCATGTAAATCACTTGCAAACTGAAACTTTGTCCTCTACCACTAAGCTCCTTAATTGGTTTAATTTACACTTTCGCGTTTCACCTTCTCATTTGCGTCAAATTTATCACCAAGTCATTCTGCCCTCGATTGCATATGCTGCCCCTGCATGGTGGTATCGCTGTCCTCTTTATAGACTAAGAGATCGCGTCCTTTCACTACAACGAATACCACTCCTTGCTCTTACTGGCGCCTACGCAACCACGCGAACAGCTGAACTTTGTGTTCTGGCCAATGCTGTTCCATTGCCTATTCATCTAGATCAGTTATGTGCCGAGTTGAAGCTTTTTACACTCCGGCAACAAAGTATATGGCAACGTTACATACCGCTTCTGAAATACAGCCGATGTTCAATCCCTGGACAGATCATTCCTCAATGAAGTTTAAATTTCATTATATTAAACTCACCTATCAGGAAGCCATGTTTTGTTCCTCTCAACGCGCACTGCATATCTATACTGATGGGTCGTTCGCACTTCACTCCGCGGGCGCAGCTTTCGTAGTACTTAACTCAACCCAAAACATATTATTTGTTCATCGCCTTTCTTTGCAGCCACCTTCCAGTGCGTGTGAAGCGGAACTTGTAGCCTTTAATTCTGCAGTTGATTGTGCACTTAACAATCCTCCTACTACGTCTATTTACTTCTATACAGATTCTCTGTCTCTGCTTTCTGCCATCTCTTCAGTAAATTCGTTTAACCCCACAATTCTTACCATTAAAAACAACCTGGCGCGCTTATCGTCTCTCGCTGCATTCATGTTATTCTATATCCGGGGCCACTCCGACATTTATGGCAATCAGTTGGCCGACCAAGCAGCTGGTAGCGCAGGCCAGTACGGCCGTTTACATCCTTCTACCCTTTCAAGACGTTATGTCCGTTCACGCTTACATCATTCTTCCCTTGTTGTGTGGAGCACATATTGGCGCGAAAATAATGGCGGCATAGAATTATTTAATTGGATACCTGATACCCTCAATATACCACGCATTTGTCCGCCCCGTAATGCGCTAACAACTCTAATTACAGGGCATGGCAGGTTTCTATTTTATTTTAAAAGAGTACGTCTATCCTTTTCACTCTGTTCCTGTGGCAAGATGTGTAATGACGTCCGTCACTACTTCCAAGACTGCTCCCTTACTGCTCCTTTTGTTTCTCGCCTAAAGTCTTTTTGCTCATCAGATATTACAACTTCTCAATACCCGACGCTGCTTCGGAATCCTATCGCTTGTGCAATTTTAATTCAAATGGTTCAACACATAAGCAGCACTATACCTGACTATTGTCGCTGACATTCTTCTCTCAAGTGAACTATTTGCTTGCTATTTCTTATTCTTTAAATTATATGCCGCAGGGTTTATTTTTCTACATGTCTCCTCTGAAAGGTTGCCAATGTTGTTTTCTTTTTCTCTTTATTTCTGTCCTAATCCATTTATATATATTGTTACGCCCTTAGCGTCGCGACGGAGACGTTCTAGTCGGTTCAGTACGCTGGGCACACACGGTTAGCGGGAACGACACAAGTGCCACCAGACAAAGGTCGAACGGGCGCGCACACTTCTTCTTCCTCTTCCTTCTTTCTTCCTCCGTGCTCTGTTTTAGAACAAGTCCGTAACACTTCCCCCGTCGCAGGCGAAGCCCTCCGGGCGAGTCAATCGTCAGCACGAGGATGACAGGGTTTCAGACGCGCGACGTGGGCAAGCTCAGTTCGTGAAGAACGTCGGCCACTTTTTGTAAGGCGAGCAATCCGATAGGTGAGGTCACTAATTGCCTCGAGGATAACATAGGGACCGATATAATGCGCGAGCAGTTTCTGACTTAAGCCACGCTTCCTTAGTGGACGCCAAAGCCAGACCATATCTCCAGGGAGGTAGGTGACGTGGCGATGGTGGTCGTCGTAGCGGGATTTCGAGCGCTTTTGTGAGGCGAGAGTTCTCAGGCGGGCTATCCGGCGGGCTTCTTCAGCCCGGCACAGGATCTCAGCAATCTCAGGTTCGTCATCTGTGGAGAACGGGAGGATGGTGTCGAGGATGTGTCGAGGAGACCGGGCATAGAGGAGAAAGAATGGACTGTAACTTGTTGTTTCCTGTTGGGCGGTGTTGTATGCGTATGTTATAAATGGTAGCACAGTGTCCCAGTCCTTGTGGTCGGCGGCGACGTACATTGAAAGCATGTTGGTGAGTGTCCGGTTGGTTCGCTCGGTCAACCCATTTGTTTGCGGATGATACGGGGTAGAATGTCGGAAATGCGTTTGGCACAAACGAAGGAGTTCTTCGACAACATCAGCGGTGAACTGACGCCCTCGGTCGCTGATCAACACTCGGGGAGGCCCATGGCGCAGTATAACAAAGTGCAGCAGGAAGAGGGAGACTTGGTGTGCAGTAGCCGATGGAAGGGCTGCCGTCTCACAGTAACGAGTGTGGTAATCAGTGCAGATGACGATCCAGCGGTTGCAAGAATGAGACTTGGGAAAAGGTCCCAAGAGGTCTACCCCGACTTTCTCAAAAGGGGATCTTGCAGGCGTCACCGGATGAAGAAGACCAGGAAGAGTGCCGGCGGGGCGTTTGTGACTCGCACATTGAGCACAGCTAGCCACATACTTCTCAGTGGTTTCACGCATCCGGGGCCAGTAGAAACGTTCTTGGATGCGATAGAGCGTCCGCGCAGATCCCAGGTGTCCCGAAGTGGGGTCGTCGTGCATAACGCGCAAAACAGAGAAGCGTAGGCTGACGGGCACCACCAGAAGGTAGCGGAGACCAGTGGGAGAATAGTCCTTTTTGTACAAAAGACCACTCCGTATACAATAGGGAGTGGAAGCTGTAGGGTCCCTTGCAGCGGTAAAGAATGGTTGGAGATTCTCATCTTTCCTCTGCTCAGTGCGGAATGTACGGGTATCGGGGAATGGAGGTAAAACCGCAGCGATGTAATGATCAAAATTGTCGGCGTCACATTCCGTTGTGGGAAGCGGTAAACGTGAGAGACAGTCCGCGTCAGCGTGGCGGCGTCCACTCTTGTACGAAACTGTATAATCAAACTCTTGTAAACGAATTGCCCACCGTGCAAGACGGCCAGATGGGTCACGGAGGTTTATCAGCCAGCACAGGGAATGATGATCAGTGACCACTGTGAAGGGCCGCCCGTATAGATAACAGCGAAATCGCTGAACGGCGAAAACTACCGCGAGGCATTCTTGCTCAGTGATTGTGTAATTTCGTTCAGGTTTGCTTAAGGAACGACTGGCGTAAGCAATAACGTGTTCCTTGTCGCCGTAACGCTGAATCAGCACAGCACCAATGCCAACACCACTGGCGTCCGTGTGCAGTTCCGTTGGAGCAGAAGGGTTGAAATGCCGGAGAATCGGATGTGACGTTAGTAAAAACTTGAGCTGGCAAAAAGAAGAGTCACACTCTGATGTCCACTCGAAGGGAGCGTCTTTGTGGAGAAGGCACGTAAGCGGGTTAGCAATGTCAGCAAAACGGGGAATGAAGCGGCGGAAATATGAGCACAGTCCTAGGAAACTTCGGAGTTCATTCACGTTCTGAGGTGTTGGAAACGATGCAACGGCCGCAGTCTTTTGAGGGTCAGGTCTGACGCCTTCACGATCGACGAGGTGTCCTAGTACCAAAATCTGGCGCTCACCGAAGCGACACTTCTTCGAATTAAGTACTAGACCGGCGTTGTTGAAGCAGTCAAGCACGAGAGCGAGGCGTTCGTTGTGCTCTTCGAATGTCCGGCCAAAAATGACATCATCGAGGTAGCACATACATATTTGCCATTTTAGTCCCCGTAGGATAGAGTCCATAAATCTCTCAAAAGTTGCAGGAGCATTGCAGAGCCCGAAAGGCATTACATTAAATTCAAACAGGCCGTCGGGTGTGATAAATGCCGTTTTTTCCTTATCGTCAGGGTGCATAGGGATCTGCCAATATCCCGATCGCAGATCGACGGATGAAAAATATGATGCCGAGAACAGACAATCTGTGGCGTCATCGATCCGCGGAAGGGGATACACATCCTTCTTTGTTGCAGCATTCAGACGGCGATAGTCGACGCAAAAGCGAAATGTACCATCTTTCTTCTTCACCAGAATTACAGGGGCGGCCCAGGGACTGCATGACTCTTGAATAACACCCTTTTCCAGCATATCCCGAATCTGCTCACTGATGACCTGGCGTTCTGTTGGTGACACTCTGTACGACTTCTGTCGAATTGGGTGCGAGTAGCCTGTGTCAATGCGATGCCGGGTACGTGTCACGGGAATGCACCGCGAGCCGCTAGGCTCGGAAAAATCAAATATGAAAGAATACTTGACCAGTAAGGCCTCCAAAGCGTCACGCTGGTCCCTGGTTAGAGAGCGGCTGATCATCCGATGTAGTTGCGAGTCAGGGGCTGGAGCGGCAGCACTTGCGCCGGGTGCATCAGTAACCAAAGCCACCGACGGGGCGTCGTCTTGGCTACAGGTCGCAATCTTCATATTCACAGGCAACACTACTAGTTGCGAAGAACAATTAATGGCCCACAGCCGTGAGCAGCCCTTGACCACCGACAGTAGGCAATGAGGAACCAGAATGTATTTCTTTGCACAGTTAGAATGAAGCGGTGCCACTGTAGCGTCGAAGGTGTCGGAAGCACGGCTGGGGCACAAAACTGGGACGCACACCATAGACAAGGCTGGCACATTGGTATCCTCTGTTACACACAACACATCTTCACGGACATGCGGCTTCTCTAAGAGTCCAGAAGGAAGGCAACCATCAACGCAGAGTTCCCCAGAGCGGCAGTCGACCGTAGCGCCACACATTCTCAAAAAGTCAATACCTAGAATTATGTCATGCGTGCATCGCGAAAGCACTGCAAACTCCGCTGCGAATACCGTTCCACCCAGGGACACCGAAGCACTACACATTCCCAGGGGACACAACACCTCACCACCCGCGCCATGAAAATTCACATTTCTGTCCCAAACAAACATAACTTTGCGTCCTAACCGCTTCTTAAACGATAAACTCATTATTGAAATGGTTGCCCCGGTATCCACTAAAGCCATTGTCGCCACACCATCCACAAGCACATAGACCGTGTTCTTTAACACAACAACAGATGGAGGAATTTCTTCAGGCAGCGCACAGTCTCCAGCGGCCTGACCTCCAGCAGCCGCGCTGACTAGTTTTCCGGCAAAGGCGATGCCGACCGCCTTCGTGGTCGTGGTGACGGAAAGCGGCGCGCAGAAGAGGCAGGTGGTGGTGAGACACTTCGTTCGGAAGCAGGAGAGTTGTTGCGCGGTCCATTGGTCTGGGGATATTCATACGAAGATGGGGGCCATTGCCAATTAGAGTCGTAGAAACGGTTACGTGGCGGAGCATTTTGGACGGGCCTATCGTAACGGGTGAGTGGGCGGCTGCGGCAGTATCGAGCTATGTGCCCCTCAATGCCGCAGCGTCGGCACACGGGGGCTGTGCGACGAAAAACTTGTTCCCTGGAGGGCTCCGAGGAGACAGGGTGCATTGGGTAGCGAAACTCATCTTCAGGTTTTCGAGTTGGACGCCGGAAATAGCGAGCAGGTGGTGGTTGAGGATGGTACTCATAGTGCTGATCATAGGGCGACAAGAAGTTAGTAGGGCGCGAGTCGTAGCGAGGTGGGTGACCAGGGCTATCGAACCTTGGCGTCGGGCTGTTGGAGTAAGCGTCCGCCTGTGCCGTATTGATAGAATTCACAACGGGCATCGACGGGAGCAAGGAGGGAGGCCCTCGAGAGCCGACAACGTCAGAGGGCAATGATGATGAAGACCGTACAGGGGGCTCAAACCGCTGCAGTTCCTCACGAACTATTTGCCGGATCGTCGACGACAAGTCCATGAAGTTGTCTTCAATGCTCGCCACAGATGGAACGTTGGCGAGCCGCCCAAATTTTGGCGTTATGCGACGAGTCTTCAATGTCTCGAATGTGCGAACATGCCGAATGACATCACAGACGGCGTTCAGGTCACCTTTGGCAATTAGAAAATTATAAACATCATCTGCGATGCCCTTCAGAAGATGTCCTACTTTATCTTCCTCGGTCATATTAGCGCTTGCAGTTTTACATAGCTTCAGGACCTCCTCTATGTAAGTTGTGCATGTTTCCCCAGGTAGCTGAGCTCTGTGCGTAAGCGTGTGTTCAGCTCGCTTCCTTCGTGCAAGACAGTCACCGAATCACTGCCGCAATTCAGTAACAAAACGGTCCCAGGTGGTAAGAGAGTCTTCATGGTTTTCGAACCAAACAAGAGCGGTATGGGTTAGGAAGAAAACCACGTTTGCGAGTTTAGCGGCGGCGTCCCATCGATTGTAGCGGCTCACCCGTTGGTAGTGGGTCAACCACTCGTCAACGTCCTCGCCTGCCGCTCCCGCGAAAGTCCGGGGCTCCCGATAGTGATGCGAAGAACTGTTCGCTGCACCCGCAGGCCGATCTTCAGCCTGGATCACCGCGTCACCACGGGCTGCTTGCGGGTCATTGGCCGATTGCATGGCGCTGGTTTGCGGTTCGAGGCCCGCAAGGCGACGACTCCGGCGAGGCTCCAGTTGTGTCGGTGCTGTCTGTAGCGCCAGGGATCGTTACCCCGCACCTCCACCACAATGTTACGCCCTTAGCGTCGCGACGGAGACGTTCTAGTCGGTTCAGTACGCTGGGCACACACGGTTAGCGGGAACGACACAAGTGCCACCAGACAAAGGTCGAACGGGCGCGCACACTTCTTCTTCCTCTTCCTTCTTTCTTCCTCCGTGCTCTGTTTTAGAACAAGTCCGTAACAATATATATATATATATATATATATATATATATATATATATATATATATATATATATATATATATATATATATATATATATATATATATATATATATAGTGTTCAGTTGGAAGAGCAGTTGGAAGAGCACCGGACGCGTTATTCGGAGGTCGTGGGTTCGGATCCCACCATCGGCACGTTGTTTTTTCTTCTACTTTGTGTCTAATTATCTTTCCCCTTAACAGATTATAATTACTAATTTCTGTGATTATCCAAGTAAACATAAAAAAAAAGACAAAGTACCATCCCCAACGCTTTCCTTGGTCTCGCCGACTGTTGGCTTCTTTCCTTCATGTGTTATAACGAGCACCCTCATTTCCCCTTGATTGATCTGCTTGTAGCTTACGGGGGTCTCGGTTCTGGCAGTCTTGAAGCCATAGGTAGCGTAAGAGGGTTCTAGCACAGCTTTCGCCCTCGCTCTTGATCACGTTCTACGTGACGCAGGCGGTAACAAAGGACGTCCCACGTCCGCCGCTATGGCTGAGGGTGGCGCTGGTGAACACTCTCAAGGTTCGTATACAGACAACATAAATACCCAAGAAAGTAGCAGGGGGGACAGCGGCCGATGTAGCTCAGTTGGAAGAGCACCGGACGCGTTATTCGGAGGTCGTGGGTTCGGATCCCACCATCGGCACGTTGTTTTTTTCTTCTACTTTGTGTCTAATTATCTTTCCCCTTAACAGATTGTAATTACTAATTTCTGTGATTATCCAAGTAAACATAAAAAAAAAGACAAAGTACCATCCCCAACGCTTTCCTTGGTCTCGCCGACTGTTGGCTTCTTTCCTTCATATATATATATATGTATATATATATATATATATATTATTATATATTATATTATATTATTATATTATATTATATTATATTATTATATATCATTTTTTTTTCGAAACAGGCGTTCCAATCACGTACGTAATTATTTAGATTTGCTTTCCTTTTCTTTTTTTTTTTCAAATATTTTCCTTGAAGCCATTGTTTTTCTTCTCAGGTATCCTTTATTTCTCTCATTATTTTATTTTATTTTTTTTTTGCTGCATTATTACTTGGGTGCATTTTTGATCTGTTTCCTGTTGTGGCGTGCACGCTGCTGCTGCCAACAGTCCATCCTTGGGTTTACAAGCACCAGTCGATTTCCGTCAGATCCTGTACTTGAGACTGGGGATGAGGAACTCCTCGGAGTATCCTGCCGACCCCCAACCACGCTCTGTACAGTGGAGGAAGATTGTTCTTCCTTTCAGCCTGTCTGATTCGGACACGCCCATTTGATGGCATGGAGGCGCTTATGGCTGTAGTGCGCAGGTCACTTATGCCTGCTGGATCACGTTTCTACGTGTCCACTGGTATTTCGTCGTGGCGTGCCCTTCGATGCCGCCAACTGTCCATTTTCGTTTTTACAAGCACCAGCGGATGACCTGCTGATCCTGTGCTTGAACCTGACGGTGGTGGGGGCGAGGGTCTCCTTGGAGGGTCCTGAAGACCCCCTACCACGCTCTGCACAGGGGAGGGCTCCGTGCTCCTGTGTTGAGCAGAGTGCTTAAGGCATGCCTTTCAGTTTTTTGGATGTGCCCGCGACTGCAGTCACTCTTGACTACAGAGCCAGGTCCGCATGGGCAGCATGCATACTGCTATGAAATGAGTGGAGTTATTTTTTTTTTCTTATTCCTCTGTGATATGATACTTTTTTACCCTTTCTGCGGCGGAATTGTCACACGAGTCCAGTATAGTGGTGCAGTAGTTTCTTTATGTATTTTATGTAGTTTTTTAGTAGTTTTATGTAGCGTATCACGTGGTGTGACGTCACCATACCGCGTGGTCCGCACGGCGTGCAACCGCAGCCGACGGCGCGAGCCGGTCCCCCGTTGTTGTTGTTGAAAACCTTTATTTCCACCGAGAAGAAGCTCCGTTTCGGACTCCCCGGCACGCAGGCCTGATGGAGCCTTACTCAGGAGCCTCGCGAACTAAGGTCTGGTGAATCTCTCCTCTGTCGTGACGTCAGAGTATCACGTGGTGTGACGTCACCATACCACGTGGTCCGCACGGCGTGCAACCGCAGCCGACGGCGCAAGCTGGACCCCCGTCTCTCCTCTGTCGTGACGTCAGCGTATCACGTGGTATGACGTAGCATTCCACATTCTTTGCACGGCGTGTAACCGTCACGAAGGGCTGTGGTTTACCTCTAGCAATATGCTTCGCATAATAACTTGAGTTATTTCGACCTACTCTGCTAGCTTCATATCTCTTAATGTTCGCCTACCATTTTTCGTTCCATAACCCTCTGAGTTGTCCTCAACTTAAGTAGAACTCTCTTGGTTAGCCTCCACGTTTCAGCCCCATAGGTGAGTACAGGCAAGATGCAACTGTTGTATACTTTCCTCTTGAGCGATACCGGTAGGCTGTTAGTCATAATCTGCGAGTGCTTGCCAAATGCGCTCCATCCCAATCTTATTCTTCTTGCTATTTCCTTTTCATGGTTCGGATCTGTGGTTACTACCTGTCCTAAGTATGTTAAGGATGGTGACAACGAGACGGGCGCGAGAGCTGCCGCTTTCAACCATCGAGACAATAATTCCCGATAGAAAAAGGTGGAGGGGTCAAGAACGCCCACAGCGAGACTCGACTGTGAAGGGCGATCGCAAAATAAATCCGGAAAGGAACGCGCGGTTTTCGGCCGTAGGCGACAGTAGTCCAAGTCGGGCCATCGGGAAACAAAAAGGTTCAAGTGGATCCCGGTGTCTCCCGCATGGGTCAGTACCCTAGAGGCGGCCACGCAGTCATCCCCTTCGTGTGGCCGACAGCGCGCGGCGGCCCTTGCGACGCCGACAGTCGCCGAGCTCCTCGCTTGCCATCTACACTAGCTTCTCCAATTCGTCTTGCCCAGTGCGCGCAGTGGTGCGCTCGACATGCTTCGACGCATTGGTGCCCCCAACAATGGGGCGCAGAAAGACGCCGATCAACGCAAGTGTGTGCCAGACTATGAGACGCCGGCAGTCAGCGAACTCCTCGTGTGCTGCCTTCTACATCGCCACAATGGCTTCCTCCTCACCCTCAAGTTCAAACGTTCGAGGAGGCGGGTCGGCAAGAGTGAAAGTGCGCTAATGTGAGTGACATTAAAGCGAAAGGACACTCCCTCGACGACAAGCCCGCCCTTCACCTAGGGAACCTGGGGAACACAGACTGTTTAAGGGCCTGTCACATTAGCACGACACGATGCAGACCCGACAACGACACCGACTGTCGGCCAACTCGTCGGCCGACCGTGTTTGCGGCTGAACAAGCTGTCACACTAGGTCGACGACGACACCAACCCGACCGAAAACCAAATGTCTTCCCAGTGTGACAGACTTTGAGGCCGGGGAGCTTATTACCAAACCATATCCCGTAGGAGCACTCGAGCAGACGACGTTCTGGCCCGTGATTCCTCTGAGCAACGCCACCTGGCGACAAATTGTGGATGTATTGTCTGAATGAATAATAACGCATTTAAAGGCCGCCGTTCCCGTCCCCTGCCGATGTGGTGCAGTAAACGAAGACCTCATCCTCCAACAGCCTCACATTTAATTTCCACAGGTCGCAGTTGAATCGAATATTCCTCTATCTTTCCTTAAACGTTGCCATCACCAAGCAATGATCAGTAAACTGGACGGGCTTGACTTCGTAAGCAGTACATAAGGACACCAACTCATGTGATGCATATATTCTATATAGTCTCGCGTGACTTTCACGTTGGAAATGAGTGTACTGCGGATGATTTTCACTGGTCAGCACGCTTCCTATGTCTTCGAGATTGCATTCATGTACCATTGCATTTAGCACCTCTGCACTTTTGTCTCGGACACGTGCACGCTTAGCGCGATCCCAAGCTGAGCACACGCAGTTGAAATCTGCCAACAGTACTATCACTCTGTCACAGTGTATGTAAGCATCAAAACGCTCAAAGAAGTATCGACGCTCTGTTTCAACATTCGGTGCATAGGCACCGCAGTAACGGAAGAATTCGAAAAGTTACTTGAAATGCAGCCCCCCTGTTTAGCAGTCGAATGGGAGGAATTTAAACAGCGAGTTAAAATGAAAGCCATCGAAAGAAGCAGCCTCATAGCATACCAGCAAAGAGAAGGAAACAAAACTCCAGCAAGAACTGGAGTTCTTGATAAGCATGGAAAACATTCAGCCAGGTAATTACACGAAAGAAATAAGGGAAGTTAAAAGCCAGCTGGAAGGTGTGGATGCGAAAAAATACAAAGCGGCGATTGTACGCGCTAGATCAGAGAAGCTCTGGGCAGGAGAAACGCCAACTAAGCGAGCGCTATCTGACGAAAAAAGATATGC
Source organism: Amblyomma maculatum (assembly GCF_055883805.1). Classification (NCBI taxonomy): domain Eukaryota; kingdom Metazoa; phylum Arthropoda; class Arachnida; order Ixodida; family Ixodidae; genus Amblyomma; species Amblyomma maculatum. Next base: position 72,464,626 of record NC_139352.1, on the reverse strand, counting down.
ATGTCAGAAAGAAATACGCCAGTTATCAATCGGGAACGCAATCACATCGGATAACACCGTTATCAAGAAAGTGGTTGCCGATCATTTTAAGGATCTGTTTAGTTGCTCACGCGAGGCAAAAGACGGATTCCAGAAATTCCTTTCGCTTATGCCACGTTTCGATGAAACGGTCAAGAAGCAACTGGAGCAGCCAATTACTGAGGGCGAAATAGAATGCGCAATCGACGCCCTCGCCCTAGGTAAAACACCCTGACCTGACGGTCTAGGAGCGGCTTTTTACAAAGTTTTCAGAACGAAGGCAGCCCGCATGTTGCATAAGGTTCTGGGTGAAGCTTACGAAATAAAAAGAGTGCCCTTGTCTTTTACAACTTCGCACATTGTGCTCATACCAAAGAGTGATGATGCGGATAAACGTTTGTTGGTAGGGTCCTATCGTCCGATCACTCTTACCAACGTAGACTACAAGATTTTTATGAAAGCTCTGGCCAAACGCTTGCAGTCAGTGATAACAACTTTAGTTGGACCGCACCAGACTTGTGGCATAAAAGGCAGAAGTATAGCAACTAATGTCCATGTTGCTCGGAGTATTCTTGAGTGTTGCGATGCATTTGGTGACCGTGTGGCTATGATGCAGCTCGACCTGGCGAAGGCGTTCGACCGTGTTTCGCACGAGGTTCTGCTATGCGTTTTGGGGCATTCGAACGTCGGTACTGTTATAACCGAGGGAGTGAGAATGGCCTACACGAACTGCTCAACGCGAGTCATAGTAAACAGAGAACTCACTGGCAGCCTGCCATTTTTGTCGTCCGTGAGGCAAGGATGTCCGCTGTCACCCTTGCTGTTCGCTCTTTACCTCGAGCCACTCTGTTTGGCTATTGCAAATAGCCAACTTATAACAGGTTATAGACTGCAGGCGACCCATGTTAAAATCTTGGCTTACGCCGATGATATCGCCATTTTTTGCTCCAACAGAGACAGTATTCAGCATGCCACAACTATTGTACAACAATTTCGTGAGTGCACCGGGGCCCAGATAAACTGGGAAAAGAGTCATGGCTTTTGGCATGGAGACTGGGAAGCCACGTCGGACAATTTTTGTCGGCTCAATTGGGCATCTGTTCCAAAACGTTATCTTGGTGTAACGCTTGATGCCTATCGCGACCCAGTGCCATAGGGCTAACCAAGTGTTGTCTGCAAAAAAAAAAGGCTGACGCGTGGCAAGGAAGGCAATTGTCGATGTTTTCTCGAGCCACAATCTGCAATCTCTTCCTTGTATCTAAGATCTGGTATGTAATGAATGTGTTGGGTGCCATGAGGATCAGTGTACAAAAAAATTCATCGTGTTTTTGCTGTGTTCATTTGGGCTTCGACTTGGGAGAGAACAAGTCGAACCAATCTTTTCCTTCCTGCCAAGAAGGGAGGACTAGGGCTTGTGCATTTATTTATGCACCAGGTTGTATCGCGCTTTATTTATCTACGCGACCAAAACAATCCATTTCTCCGTACAGTGATTCAAGTCAGGCTCGGCAGATTCCTACCGGGGTTCGTGGTGTCGTCATGTCAAAATATGTGCGGTGCCGTGACTGGATATCTGCGTGAAGGTATGCTTGCTTATAGGTTGTTAAATGTGCGTTTCTCTCATGAATATCTGTGCAATGTCACCAAGAAGAAACTCTATAGAGACCTCACTGACATCATGCTTCCCCAGCCATTGTACCGTTTGCCATACCGTGGAGGCCCCGGACAAGACTTCCTTAAAAGAGTTAAAAGAATGCCGGAAATATCTTCAGTCAAAACTTTTTTCTTTAGATTGCACACTAACACGCTACCCGTTAAGACATGGCTTCATAGCAAAGGCATCTTCATACCCTGGACTACCAATTGTTTTTTATGCAAAAAACCTGAAACAATAGAGCATGTTTTTCTTGACTGCTGGGACCCAATATTTCACTGGGATGTTTTACAGCGCACGCTTAAGAAACAGTTACCACTCGATCCATATGGAATAAGGTTCTTGCCGATAGAAACATCACAGGATATATCATATGATTTGATTATGCTTCTGGGCCTGCACTCAATATGGAAAACGAGGATGCAATTTGAACATGCTGATCTTGTCGTGCCTCCTGTTCGCGAGCATTTTGTTAAAAGTGTCGTTTCACTAAAAGAGTGTTACCGAGCACTCCCTGATCCACCAGAATGGATGACCTTGCTTGATGCTTTGGTGTCGCTGAGAGAATTTTAATCCGTGTTTGCCGAAGCCTGGCTTACGCGTTTTATGCACTGTATTTCTGATTTCACTTTCAAATGTCAAATTCGGCAATAAAAAAAAAAAAAAGCCGATGTGGTGCAGTGGTACGACGTCCGACTACTGTGCCGGAGTACACGGGTTCGAACCCGACCTCAGCAGCTGCGTTTCGATGGAGGCGAAACGAAGAGGCGTCCGTGCGCTGTGCGATGTCAGCGCACGTTAAAGATCCCCAGGTGGTCGAAATTACTCCGTAGCCCTCCACTACGGCTCCTCTTTCTCTCTTTCCACTTTCACTCCAACCTTCCTCCCTTCCCTTACGGCGCGGTTGAGGTGTCCACAGAAAAGAAGTGAGACAGTTACCGCGCTTTTCCCTTCCTGTAAATCAATCAATCAGTCGCTTTTCTGGCGCACTGGATTGACACCACCCATTTATGCACTGATGCCACTGAAACATTTATTCGACACTGTGTTGTAATTTTCTTTTTCTTATTTTTTTTTTTCATTTCCCTTCACCATATTTATTTTCTGCCTTCAGTGAGTGTATGTTACCTTTAGGTTGCGTTCACTGACACATTTCAGTAACAATCGATATGAGAACGGTTACACTAAACAATTACCTTCACCGTTATTATTTCCTGCTTCAGTGAGTGCATGTTGCCTTTAGGTTGCATTCGGAGCCATCTTTTAGCAAGAATAGCCCTTACAGTGAGTGTATATTATCTTTAGGTTGCATTCAGAGAGACCTTTCAGCAATAATCGTCGTTTAGCTCGCTGACAGCGTCGTCTACTCCAGTGCGCCTACGGAATATGGTTTGGCAATACGCGTGTGGACCGAAAACCAAATGTCTTCCCAGTGTGACAGGCTTTGAGGCCGGAGACACCGACAAAACCAGTCTGCCGACTGTCGGTGACCGAGTCTTCCCGAGATCGGCCGCCGAGCAAAAACTTTCTCGAAACGCAAAGCCGACTCTGTGCACCACGTCGACGGCGAATACCTTTCAGCACGAATATACGTAAAAAAGTGCAATCAACGCCTAAACCCTGACCAAAACCCGAGCGTGAGCAGCCAAAGTATACTCGGGGCCGCCGAATGCGCGTGGAATATCAACGGCAGCGTTTTCTTTCGGGGCTAGTGAATTCGGGGCGCATAGATTTGCGGCGCGCGTTGAGACCCTGACCAATCTTTCCGCGTTTCCGAACAGCCCAGAATAGTGAAAAATGAACATATTGAACATAAATTATGAAAAGAAACGATTATTTTCCTGAAGCCAGCTATAGAGCTGCCAATCCTGCGCACTTCGATTGTTGGGTTTAGTCCATGACGTCTCTGCGTCGCTATCTTCACAAGCCTATTTCAGCGCTACGTTACGCATCACTCAATAAGTGTTTGTTCCATAAGTCAATGTGTTTCAAGAACTGTGTGCGCAAAAAGCGCAGAACTTGCGTTTAAACTTTACAACAGAACCAGCAGCAGTCGTGGTCCCGCGGCCGGTCTTGTGAAATCCTTTGTACGAAATCCGCCGAAAGTTTTGCCCCTTACTGCGCAACACGGGCATGATTCAAACTATCTGCAGTTTACTCTCACCAAGCTGGACAGTCAGTTAAGCGGTAAACGCTCTTACTGCCTTCGCGACTTTCACACAAAAAGACAGCATATTAGCTAAAACCATATCTCAACCTCTGAAAGCACCGGTTAGGCATCACTTTCTGCGAAAGGCTCTCCCTTATTCTGCGTTATCTTATTATACTGACTGTGAAGGGCGGCTAATAAGCTGTGATTTTTTGCTCCACGGGAAGCCGTGGAGACTTATCAATATTTATGCGTTTAACAGTGCAGCTGAGCGTGTTGATATGTTTGAAGCCATGGCTAACCTCCTAGATTGTGATAAGAATGTTGTGCTAATGGGAGACTATAATTGTAGATGTTACCTGAATGATCGTGCTGGGCCTAGTGTACACAGAGATAGAGGTGGTGAAGTGTTGTCGCGTGTTATAGATGACTCAGGACTCATCGTAACAGGGGCCTCATGTCATGCAACTACACTTATCACGCATATCCAGGGAAAGTCTCACGCGCGCCTAGACAGGATTTATGTTTCTTCCACGCTGACTTCCCGTGATTTGTTGTGTGAAACTGTATCGGTTTCCTTTTCAGGTCATTGTATGGTGGTTGCTCGGCTCGGAAGAACTTACTGTTTACACTCTAGGCCACAATGAGAGCTTTGGAAGCTAAATTCTTCACTTGTAAATGATAAGGAGTTTGCCTTTCGGATACGCTCCCAGCTACAAGTGTGACAGGTGCCATTCCAATATTTGCTGCATGGGAGCTGTTTAAACAGGAGATGCGAGCGATAGCTATTGACATTGGGTCTGTTAGGTCATTTCACAGGAAATTTCAAGAGAGGACATTGCATAAGAGTTTGTATAACCTCTAGGAATTAGAATGTGAAGCACCTGGAGTATATTTAGACAAAGTTGCTAGGGTAAAGTGCGACCTACAAAAACAGGACGCTGAAAGATACAGGGGTGCCCGAGTTCGATCTCGTAGAAATCGTGCTTTGCACTCTGAAACCCCTACGCGACAAGCTCTACTTGATAAGCACCGTAATGCTACGGCCAAATTGATACTGGAAATGATGTCCAATGGCACCCTATAGTAACGAAAACGTGACATCATCTCTGTGTTTGTGAGCTATTACACGACACCGTTCAATGACGCTGCTGCTACTTTTAATTCGGATCTACTAACTAAAATCAAAGCTCTTATAACGCCTTTATCAGATGAAGACTGTGCTCTTATCAATGGTCCTTTCACGTTGGAATAAATAGAACACGCAATTGACCAATTACCCCTCTCTAAAACCCCTAACCCTGATGGCATATTGTGCGAGTTTTACAAAACTTTTAAACCTTTGCTGAGCCCTGTCTTGCTGCAGATCTTCGCTTTAAGTTTTGATTTGGGGGTCCTTCCTCAGTCCTTTACTAGGAATCACACAGTCTTAATTCCAAAGGGTACGGATAAAGAAAAATTGCTCTCCGTGGATGGCTACAGGCCAATCACGTTGGCAGGACTACAAAATTTTTGCGAAAGTACTATCAAATCGTTTACATAATGCCATGACGGTTCTCATTGGCCCTCATCAGACGTGTGGCTTGATGGGACGCTCCATACAAAATAACATACATATTGCACGTACAATTATCGAATCTTGCTCTGGCTCTTATGAGCAGCTTGCTCTACTCCAGATTGACCTTGCGAAGGCATTTGATCGTGTCCAGCATTCGTTTCTATTTTCTCTTCTCGAGCGTGCAAATGTTGGATCAACTGTACTGAGAGGGGGGCAGCTTTGTTACGACAACTGTTCCACTCGCTTGATTGTTAACGGTCACCTCTCAGAGCCTGTGCCAATTCAATCATTCGTGAAGCAGGGCTGTCCTATGTCACGGCTACTCTTTGCCCTGTGCATAGAGCCACTTTGAGTGTACTGCAAAACCACAGTATCTGTGGTTACGTTGCCTTCAATAATGAAGTCAAAGTGCTTGCGTACGCCGACGATTTGGCGTTTTTCTGCACAGACAAACCCAGCATTGAGAAAATTAATTATAACCACCATTAAGCAGTTTGGCATTGCACCTGGCGCTCAAATGAATAAGTCCAAAAGTTAGGGTCTGTGGTTCGGTTTATGGGGAGCAATGCTGACTCATTATGGTGGAATTGAATGGTCTCGTGTTCCCCCTAAATACCTTGGAGTTCCCCTTCATGCATTCAAGTTAAGTGGGCGTTACTGGAAAGAGCGGGTCACGGCACTCAAAAGCTATGCTCAGACTTATGTGCCGGACCGCCTATCATTTTTTGGCCGAGCACAGCCATGTAACATGTTTCTGGCTACAAAACTTTATTATGTTTTACAGGTACTCCATTGCGCGAGGAATTACATTTACAGTTTTCACCGAACGTTTGCGACGTTCATATGGTCGTCCAGTTTTGAGCCTATGTGGCGCGATAACTTGTTCAGGCCTGTTTCTGCTGGCGGACTAGGTTTGACACATCTCTATGTCAGACAGTTAGTTGCTTGTTTTTTTTTCTTTTTCCGTAATAGCTCCGATCCAATTACCAGAGCATCCCTGCAAACTAACCTAGTGAACCTTCTTCCAAACTTAGTGGTCTCTTCCAATTTTACCGATCGGCCCTTATTATTGGCTTTATGAAAGAAGTTTACGATTCAGTGCGTTTTCCTGCAGTTCGCTTCTCTTATGAGTACTTATTTTCTGTTTCACGGAAAAATGTATACCAAGATTTGATATCTATGTTGTTCCCGCCTACCTTATATCGTTCACTCTATTCCAATTATACGGGGCATGATGTGTTAAAAAGGGTGCCGCAAAATACCGATCTCGCCTTCTACTAAAACGTTTTTCTTTAAACTTCATGCCGAGGTTTTTTGCCTGTTAAAGTGTGGCTTCAGCAAAAAAAAAATATTTTCGTTTCTTCTGTTAATTGTCGGTTATATGATACACCTGAAACCATCGAGCACTGTTTTATTCCCTGCAAATATGCAATATTGTTTTGGGACGTTCTGAAAAAAACATTGAAGAAAGAGTTTATTTTGAATTCCCGCAGTGTGCGTTACTTGATAGCCACCGAACATGACCACGAACCCTTTGACATGATTTTCCTCCTTGGATTGCACAGCCTGTGGAAAACGCGTATGTTGGACCGGAATGCTGAACCTCTACTCTCCCCCGCTACTCATTTCGGCCAGATGGTACACCAGCTTAGAGACGCTTACGAAGATAGTGACTATCAACCGGACTGGCTGCTACTGTTGATGTGTTGTCTTCCCTTGCCGCCGTTTTAGTGAAGTTGTGCTAATCGTATTCTAGTTGTGTGGTGTTGTGTTGTATATTCCAATTGGACTTTTCGTCTACAGGCTGATTGCTCTGTAAATAATGTTTATAACTCTACACTGAATTTAAAGGCATGTAATAAATACCATGCTGAAAAAAAAAAGATATGTGGTGCAGTGGTTAGCACAGCTGGCTATCACACAGGATGTGGTAAGTTCGATCCTGAAGGTAAAGTTTTCGCTTCTTTCTTTTTTCCAGCTTTTAATACGCACTGTCTCTTATTCGCTGTGGACAGCTTTTATTTTTCGAACATTGACGTTCTGATCCGGCAACCAGAGCCGTAAAATACTGGGCACTATTCAGTCTCGGCCCATTATCACGACTGTTGAGGCGCTTGTTTTGGTATGGTCGAATACATGAAATAGAATTAAAATTAAGCGTTGCTTAACTTAGTATTTCCGAGAATAAACCAAGAAAAATAAGATACGGAATAGCTACAGAAAGGAGAATTTCGCATGTTAGAAAAAAATAAAAGGATTAAGAAAAAGAACGTATAATGAGAGAGAAGAGAGTGATACGAGAGGGCCTAGGCGGTGGGGAGGTTTCGCGCATTGTCTGGCTAGTGTGACATAGGAGTTGGGCGACCGTAGGCCGACAGCCGTCTTGCGAGCGACGCGGCGCCGACACCGACTGTCGGCCGACTGTTTCTGTCAGCGCAGTGTGATACAGACGCAGACATCAGGAAGACGCGCTGTTGGCAGACCAAATCGGCGTCATTTCGTGCTAGTGTGACAGGAGGCCCTTTAAATCTAAGTTTGTGTGCGGGCATCATCAGTTCTTCTCCGGAGTTCATTCCTACTACAAAGAATGTAAATAAACCAAGTTTTCGTCCTTCTACTTCCAACTCCTTCGCTCAGCGGCACTTCTCCCTGAGGTGGAGCGGGCGTCGATGCGGCCGAGGATCCGTCCAGCGGCACCCGAGTCCCACCCCCAACAGTAGACATATTCGCCTACTACTTCCAGTGCTTCGCTACCTAACGTAAACTGCTGTTCCTTCCCGAGGCTGTCGGACATTACCTTAGTCTTCTACATATTGATTTTTAAACCTGCCTTTATATTTTTCCTGTCTAGGTCATCAATCATTATTTGCAGTTCATCCCCCGAGATGCTTAGCAAGGCAATGTCATCAGCAAATCGCAGATTACTGAGGTATTCTCCATCTACGCTTATCCCTAACTGCTCCCATTCCAAGTCTCTGAATACTTCCTCTAAACAAGCTGTGAATACTGGGGAGATTGTGTCTCCTTGCCTAACACCTTTACTTATGGGAATTTTGTTACTTTCTTTATACAGAACTATGGTTGCTGTGCAGCCACTATATATATCTTCCACCACTTTTATGTACGGCTCGTCTACCTCCTGATTTCGCAATGCCTGCCTCACTGCGGAGGTTTCAACATAGTCAAATGCTTTTTCATAATCAATAAATGCTATGTATAAGGGCTGGTTGTATTCCGAGCATTTTTCGATCACCTGGTTGATGGTATGGATATGATCGATAGTAGAGTACCGTTTCCGAAAACCTGCTTGATGCTTTGCTTGATTGCACTTTAAGATTGTCCAGATCCTATTAGCGATTACCTTAGTAAATGCCTTATACGTAACAGACAATAAGCTGATTGGTCTGTAATTTTTAAGGTCCTTAGAGTCCCCTTTCTTATGAATGAGGATAATGTTTGCATTCCATGGTTCCGGTACCGTCGATGACACCAGACACTGCGTATACAGGGTGACCAGTTTTTATAGCACGATATACCCCCCCCCCCCCCCCCTTCCCCCGCCCCGTCGTTCAACAAATTTGAAGTTATCTGATACTCTCCGGCTTATTTCCCCCTTTTCATAGTTTCTAATGCTTTCTTGACCTCGTCCTTCGTGACTGGTAGAACGTCTGACTGTTTTTCCCTACCGCCAATCTCATTACGGTTCTGACTACTTTGGCTACTGCAGAGATCTGTATAGAACTCCTCGGCTACTTTGGCTATCTTGCCCATATTCGTGATGACATTGCCTGCCTTGTCCCTTATCGCATACATCTGGTTTTTGGCCTATGCCCAATTTCTTATTTACTGCTTTAAGGCTTTCCCCGTTTTTTACAGCATGCTAAATTTTCTACATGTTATACTTCCTTATATCGGCCACCAGGAAGCGCAGCGGTGGCGTAGCGGGGAGTTGACAGTTGACAGCCGTGTGGTGCATGCGGACGTGTGTTCCATCGCTCCTCCGATTGCACGTGGCTACTGGAAACGGACGGACTGGCGACAGCGGGAGCTTCCGAAGCGTCAAATAGACGAGTCCTTTCTTTTATTAACTTTATTTTGTTTTCAGCTAGTTAGGTTAGGTGCAGCCTAAAGAATAGATTTTAGCTCTTTGTCCTAGCGGCCTGGTTTTTCGTGCCGGCAGCTAGAATTTCTCGGCGTTCATTCTTTAACTATTTTGTTTAGATAAATACTTTTTTTACTAGGTTATTAGCTTTCACAGAATTGATTTTAACGCGTGTTTGCTAGTCGTTTCTTCTGTCTTCGTTTGGCAATTTGTATATTCTGAGAATTCGTAATAGATATAGTTCAGTCGATACATGCTTAAGATATGCAATCAAAAGAAGGTAAAGTGTACTCAGTGTGAGGCGCAGGTTAATCTCAAGGAAACGCGTTTTGACTCTGTAGGTGAAGGGGAAGGCAGCGACGTTTTGTGTCGGTGTTGCGTGCTGAGTGCGCGCCTAGATAGATTTGATCAAGAAAGGGGCAGTTTAGTGTCTCGTGTGGATGATTTAGAAAATGAAGTACGTTTTTTAAGGGCAGAAAATAAGAAACTGCTTGGAGAGCTTCCTCAAATGGAAAAAAAAAAGTGGCCGACTTTATACTTGGAACCAACGAGGACGAACATTCCAGTGCGGGCCACATGACTGGGACCAGCACTGACATGGAAGGCATAAGCAAAGTAGATCACGCGAATCCGAACCAACAGAATTATTTAGAAGCAGCTACTAAGAAGCCGGAAAAAAAGGAAGAAGTAAGGAAGAATGAAAATCCCAGAGAGAAGGACACAGATAACCGAAAACAGGAGCCAACAGTTGGGAGAGGGAGAGAGAAGGCCCAGGTGCTTATTGCCGGAGATTCTAACATGAGCAGGTGCAAGCGAGATAGCTTGGAACGTGTAAAGGGTGATAAGCGAGTGATAGTTGGAGCCTTCCCAGGGAGCACAATGAGGGCAGTGCTGGAAGAGAGTAAAAATAGGCTGTTGAAAAATTCCGCAGAGCGCAGTATGGTGATAGTAGCCGCGGAGCTAAACGATGTCCTAAATGGTGACGCTGCAGGAGTGGTGGGAAGTTTAGCTAAGGGAGTTGCCAATATCAGGGAGATAGCACAGCAAGCGCAGATAGTTGTATGCACAGTATCGGAGGTGCTAGGATTGAACGGAAAGCTGGAAAAGGACGTGGTGACAGTTAATCAGGACATAAGAAAGTTAAGCCTGGAGAAGCGTTTCGAAGTGGTTGAGGTAAACAGGGAGGTGCATAAAGCAGGTTTTGGTAGGGCTTTTCAGCGAGATGGCATTCATTTTAACACAAGGGTGGGAGCAAAGATCGGCTGGCGCCTGGCAGGTGCCAGCTGTAGCATTTTTAGGGGGTGCGCGAGGACTTCGCGCACAGAGGTAGTTAGAAGTGAAGCAGAATAAAGTGTAAAAACGGCGGCTGAGCCCAAAAAAAAATGGCAATGAGGAGGTCGAGAAAGAAAAGTATAAAAAAGAAATTTAACACTAGGATCAGCTACATAAACATGCAAGGAAGTAGAAAAAGAGCGAAATGGCTAGAGATAGAACAGCAGTTGAAGGATGACAAATTAGGTGTGTACGCTTTTTGCGAGACTCATCTCAGGGATCTAGAAGATCCGCCGTTTATAGAAGGCTACGTCTGGGAAGGGTGCAACAGAACGAGATCGGAAAAAAATGGTGGAGGGGTAGGTATGTTTATACACCAGGGAACAAATTGGCAAAGAATTAAATCATCTTGTAAAGAACATATCTGGGTATCAGGAACAATTGCCGGCATAAGGACATGGCTAGGGGTAGTTTATTTAGGAACATGACACCAATGCAGGCAAGAAAACAAGGATCTTGTTGAATGTTTCAGTGACGATATAAGCCAGTTTGGAAACGGGGCCAATGTTATTCTGCTGGGGGACATGAACGGCCACATCGACGATCTGGATGGATACACGGATTGTAACGGCAAGCTAATGCTAGATTTCTGTGAGCGACACGATCTAATTATAGTAAATAGAGAAACAAAATGTCAAGGCCAAATCACGTGGCAATTCCGCAACAGGCAGACGACCATTGACTGCTGTCTAATGTCGCAGGAAATTTATAGCAAGGTCACAAAAATGGAAATAGACGAAGAAGGGGTGTGTAGTCTGGGAAGTGATCACAAACGTATTAGTCTGCAGATGGGGCACTTGATGAAAAGAGAAATGGAACTTAGACAAGATGTGAACGCAAAATTAAACGACGATCAAATAGCGCAGATAGCAGCAGACATAGACGAAGCAATAGAGAAAAGCTCCATGGAAGACTGGGATTATGAACAGGTAGAACTACTCATATGGAAGAAAATTCAGGAGGTTAAAGTAGCAAACCACTGGAATGGAAAGAGGAAGCCACGGAGCTGGTGGAATAAGGAAATCAGGGAAGCCATTGAACAACGACGGGCTGCTTCAAGGGAACACCGAGAAGCAAAGAAAGCACAGATATCTCAGGAGGAAATCGACGAGAAATATGAAGCATATCGACAAAAGAAACTTGATGTACAGGCCGTCGTCCAAAGTAAAATAAAGCAGTCCACCGATCGCTGGATGGCTGACATACACGATGTCTCTAGAGGCGGTCCAAGAAAATTCTGGAACCATATAAGCTGGCTAGGAAAGAAGAATCAAAGAAAGCAGGATCAGATTCAAGATAACGAGAGAAATTGTTTAAAGGGAGACAACGCACTGAACTATATTACATCAGTTATAGCCGAGTCATTTAAGAGCGACGATAGGGTAATCTCCGCAAATCAGGAAGCAACACAAGGTAGCAGAATACAAAGCAGCTTAGAACTGACCAATCTAAACTGGAAAAAGGCAGAAAAAAAAATATTCCTAAAAACACATCTACAGGAATAGATGGAATTCCGATCAAGATGATTAATGAAATTGGTCCAAAAAGTAAGGAAACGTTGTTAAAAGCTCTGGAAACAGTCATAACGAATAAGCAAATTCCGGACAGCTGGCGGCAGAGTAAAATGAATTTGATTTATGAAGGTAAAGGAGAAAGGATGCACATAAAATCCTACAGGCCGATTACCATATCATCTGTTATGTACAGGTTGGCCATGCAGGCGGTGAAATTAAAGGTGCAAGCAAGGGCAGAAAGTAACAAGATACTCGGAGAACTTCAGAAAGGCTTTAGAAATGGTAGACGCTTAGATGATGGCCTGTTCATGCTTACCCAATGCATCGAAATATCTAGAGTGGAAAATAGACCTTTGTATTTGGCCTTCCTGGACATAAACGGGGCGTACGACAACGTAAACAGGGTACCCCTGTGGAACATATTAAAAGAAGAAGGTATCGGTTATGAGATAACAGAGTTCCTACAGGAAATATACAGGGATAACAAAGTAGAAATAACGTGGGAAGGGATAAGAAGTACGGAAGATGTCAAAGTATGCAAAGGATTAAGACACGGCTGTCCTCTATCACCGCTGCTGTTCATGCTTTATATGATAAACCTGGAACGGAGGATACAAGACAGTAACCTAGGTTTTAACCTGTCATATAGATTAGGTGGAAAGGCGGTAGAGCAGCGCCTCCCCGGTTTGGTGTATGCAGACGATATTGCGCTGGTAGCTGAGAGCCTGGAAGAATTGCAAACTCTAGTAAAGTATTGCGGAGACGAAGGGGGCGCACTAGGCTTCAGTTGTAGCGCAGTTAAGTCGGGTCTGATGATTTTCAACGGCTTAACTGATTAAGGTCTTAAAATACAAGGCCATGAAATACCCAGAGTAGCCGCATATGGGGGTATGGGTAAACGAATGATTGGCATACATTGGAAAGCATGAGCAATCACTTAAGGCCAAAGGGCGAAGGAATGCCGGGATAATGAAGCATAGGGCATTATGGGGATACAACAGGTATGAGGTTTTGAGGGGTATTTGGAAAGGAATTATGGTGCTCGGACTTACTTTCGGAAATGTGGTGTTGTGCCTAAAATCAGAGGTACAGTCGACATTAGAAATAAATCAGAGAGAGATCTGTTGGAAGATTAGCACTAGGTGCCCAAGGCAAAACCACAAATGAGGCGGTACAGGGTGATATGGGCTGGGCATCTTTCGAAGTACGGGAAGCTCAGAGTAAAATATTATATGAGGAACGCCTGAGGAAATTGGACAGTAACAGATGGGCAGCTAAAGTATTTAAATACCTGTACTTAAAAAGCGTTGACTCACAATGGAGGATATGAACTAGGAAACTAACTAGTAAGTATGCTAGTCACAGGGACGGAGAAATAAAGAGCATTAAGCAACAGGTGAAAAACACAGAAGGTAAAACTCGGATAAATTGGATGGAAAAGAAACAGAGTGTGGAATTATACCGAAAGTGAAAAATGCAGATCAGGAAGGAAGATTTCTTTGATAACTCAAGAGGCAGTGGCCTACTTTTTGAGGCTAGATCAGGGTGCCTTAGAACACGTAAAAAGAAATTTAACAATGGAGATGACGCATGTGCTGCATGTAGTAACTCCAGTGAAACAATTGACCATATTATACTCGAATGTAATGGTATCCATCCGGAAGTTGATGCAGGCGCAGTCACTGTTCCTGAAGTTCTGGGGTTTAGAGATACCAATGGCCGGGTGAATAAACCGGCGGTGGAAACTAGCAAAAAACGACTGGAAGATTGGTGGCTCAAAAGCAGAGAAGTGACATAATGTTAGTAATGTAGAAACAAAAATTTAATAAATAGAATGATGGTTTAGTTAACCAATCTAAATCAATAATTAAGATATAGGTAGAAAAATGAGCATGATAGCTACTGCTACCACCCCGTTTCAAAGGGGACGCTCCTATATTCCATCCGTCCATCCGGTAGCACATCCGCCTCGCATGCAAGAGGACCGGGGTTCAAATCCCGGTTTCGCGCAATTCTCCACCGGATAAAAAAAAAAAAATCCGCGTGTCGATGGAATTGCATAAGGTTTGGGGTACAACCTGATGCCGGTGAACACTTCCGGCAACGCACACCCTCACCAGTACAGGAGTTGGCCACCCTGTGGCAGTAACTAGCCGCAACCTCTCATGATTAGTTCCATGAAACCGCGACCCTCAGTCACCAGCGGCTGCGGAACAACTGAACATGGCATGTGATGCAGCAGGGGGTGCTAAGAATTCCTGGCTCCGCTGGACAGGCCGCCATTGGAAACTAACCCTGGCAACTTTTAACGTTAGAACCCTAGCTAGTGAAGCTAGTTTAGCAGTGCTGTTAGAGGAACTAGAGGATATGACGGGATGTCATAGTGGTTAGTGAGGTTAGGAGGCCGAATGAGGCATATACTGCACTGAAGCATGGGCATGTACTGTGTCATACAGGTTTACCGGAGAGGCGAGACCTAGGAGTAGGTTTTCTTGTCAATACGTATATAGCGGGTAATATAGATGAATTCTATAGTATTATTGAGAGGGTGGCAGGCATCGTAATTATAGGCTTAATAAGCGGTATAAACTGAAAGCTGTACAGGCCTATGCACCCACATGTAGCTATGATGACCAGGCAGTTGAAAGCTTTTACGAAGATGTAGAATCGGCAATGCGAAAAGTAAAGACGCAGTATACTGTACTAATGGGTGACTTCAATGCCAAGGTAGGGAAAAAGCAGGCGGGAGACCAGGCAATAGGTGACTATGGCATTGGCGCTAGGAATAGCAGGAGGGAGTTACTATAGTTGAGTTTGCAGAGCGCAATCACTTAAGAATCATGAATACCTTCTTTAGTAAACGGAAGAACCGGAAATGGACATGGAAAACTCCTAAAGGGGAGATTAAAAATGAAATTGGCTTCATACTGTGTTCAACCCCCGCCATTATGCAAGACGTAGAGGTAATCGGGAAAGTGCGATGCAGTGATCACAAGATGGTGTGGTCCCGAATTAGCCTAAATCTGAAGAAAGAACGCAACAGATTAGTAAGGAAGAAACCCATCAACGATTTAGCGGTGAGGCGGAGGGCAGAAGAGTTCAGGATCTCGCTACAGAATAGATATTCAGCTCTAACCGAGGATGGTGGCATTACCCTGGAAGCAATGAACAATAATTTCCGAGATATCACTACTGAGTGCGCAGTAGACGTAGGCGGTAGGATATTAGGATACCGGTAAGCTAAGGAGACGAAATATTTGGTCAAGAAACGCCAGTGTATGAAAGCTTCCAATCCAACAGACCAGATAGAATTGGCCGAGATATCAAAGCTAATCAATAAGCGCTATTCAATATCACACCATAAAATGCAACTCAGCGTCGAATTCACCATTTTCGTGATATTATAGAATTCGGTTTAAAAGTTGGTCACAATCACTGAAAAGGGTAGTTAGTACTGAGCACTAAATATGGCAATAAAAGCGCGAAGCTTTGGCGATAAGGGGAACACTTACGCTCCCCCTCAAAGACATCACGCGATAGCGGCCTGTGGCCCAGTGGGGTGATTCCGCATTAAAAAAAAAAAATCGACGTAGACGCACATTTCACATTGCGAAAGCCGTTTTGAGACTTGGTAGGGTGCCTCAGACTTGGAACACGGAGGCGGCATCTGTCTCAGCAACGACGTAGAAGGTCTCGATTAGTTCCGGTGGCTGCCACATGCTGACGCCTATTTTTCCGACACGTTTTTCGTAATTCGGGGGTAGCGATGTCTTTTGGACTGAACGAGCTGCGTACGTTACAAAAGTCGTGGAATAAAGGGGAACTTCGCAAGAGTCGGGGCAAATCCATTTGTTTTAAGTGTTAGCTGATTGCGTATCCACTTTGAGACATACCAGTTACGCAAAATGTTATATTATCACGTACAACAACAGCATTGCGAAGGCCACACGGCATCATAAAGATAGTGTTTTATTAAAAGTGGCAAAGATTTAACGTATGCGAATCGTTGGCACACGTACGGTACGCGAATCTCACACAAAATCAGCGTAAAGCCGCGAAATAACGCCGCACTTTGGCGAGCTGAGCACACGCGCATTAAGAAAATATCATTCTAATGTGTTCCTATCCCGTAATACAATGCATGGTGCTAAAATCAACATGTGCATCGTAGAGACATTTGAGCTGTCATTTCGAGGAATTATCGCCAGTACCAAAATAGATGGATTTATTGAAAGGAAAAGGCAGAGAGGTTGGCCCGAATAATTCAAATCTGGCCTGCTACTCTGCACTGGGGAAGTGGAAGGAGAGAAGAAAGAAGGTCATGATGGGTGATGATGTGGGAGAAGGCATATGAAATATATATACAGACACAGCAGCTTGCTTTACAAGCGCGAATCAAGTCCGCTGGCGCTCAAATAACGGCAAAGAGCACGCCCTACCTGGACGCCCTTCCCCTTGTCCTGCCAAGCGCCCAGCAGCAGTTCCTCCGACAGAGGCCTCTTGTCTAAACGCTTCAAGGAAGCAGCTAGCACATTTCTTTCGTTCGCATACTCTGGGCACACCAATAATACATGGTCCACAGTCTCTGGGATGCCACAAGTTGAACATCTGTGGTTAGTGGAGTTACACAGCATTATGCCGGAATGGATAGTAGCGAGGTGCTAGATGTAGTAACGAAATACGTCTACTTACGACGGATAGTGACCGCAGATCCAGGTCACGAAACGTACGTAAATAACTAGAATCAGAATGGGACGAGTACTTTCGAAAAGTACCATCGGATCATGAATGACAGATCACCAGCAGTGGCATAAATACGTGAACATTTCAGATGGTACTCGTAGGTTACTATGGCGTCATTTTGATTAATAAAATTTATTTCGTCGTGTTTTTTTTTTTTTTTTTTGAAGTAAATCAGATCGGATAAGTTAAATGAGAACTTCGTTAACTTTCAATGCCAGGACGACGAGCTAAAACTTCTATATACACTATAATAACTGCAGGTACACGCTAATGCTGACGCAATCATAATGTCGCTTTATTTTTTATTATTATTTTTTTTTGCTAATTCTAGCCCTACATACGAAGCTGTGCGGCGCAAATATTTCAGAATGAAAACGCCTCGTTGAAGGAGTGTTCAAAAGAGCGTCCAATGCGTTCCAGATTCTGATGATATTAAACCAAGCGGGGGACAACTATGCCATATATGGCGACGCAAGGGGCATTAACTGGCAGTCGCACTTACCATTTTGGCGCCTGCGGGTGAAGAACTTTGATGTCGCACGCAGAGCTGAAGCTGGCTGACACACGGTGCGGCGTCGATGATATCCCACCGCGAAGATTGGCAGAAAGTTCACCTGATGCAGTTTAGAATGCCATGAAAACAGTAACCAGCACTGGTTGGCGACGTTCGGATGAACTTCTTGCACACACACAACACAGTCGATTGCCGCTTGCAGTAGACAGGCGAGCGTGCAGCATGGCACAGATTCCGAGGCCTCGGCATTTGCAGGGTTTGAACACACATCACAGTTCGCAACTGCAGGGACTGAGACGAGAGGCGAGGAATATGTTCTGCTAGTCTGGTTAGTCCTGGGCGGAGTTGAAACGTTCGAAATCAAATAGCGTAAACTGGGCAGGGTCGGGAATGCAAAGCTGTGCTTCGGCTGCTCCGTAGCATTCTGCTGGGGTTAGGCCTAGTCTCGGCAAATCTCACCTATCCCAGACGAAGCACGTGCTGCTATCTCGTATCTTGATCGGCAAACGCCTCTGCTGAAGCATTTGTTATCTTTGGAAGCCAACCTTTCTGGTTCCTGACTGTTTCATGCTGGCGTGATATAAATTATAGCTCGACTGCTAGGTTTTGTTTTCCTCTGTTGGCCCTGGCATGTACAAGTACCACGTGATGTGTTGGTCGCGCGCATTACAGATTGTGTGAACGCAGCTGAGAGTATTTTCACGTGACGAGACCTTTTTGAACGCTTCATTGTTATCATAAGAGCAGCATGAGTGCAAGAAAGCATGGAGTATACGCTCAAATCGAGCGATGAATTAAGCATACCAATTTTCAATGTGAGCCGTAGCTATGACGAACATGCTCTACTGATATTGGATATAGGTGCTCAATGTTGTTTTGGATGGCGCATGTAGAGGCGCACATAGCAAGAGAAACTACGCGTGAGAACGAAGGAATGCTGGTGGGATTTGTACCTCGGGCTCCCCTTAATGTTCGGTTTAATCTCGTTTTGTACCGGAGTCCGCCATAAAACTGCATGCACTACATAAGCGTTGAGTGAGGGGGGGGGGGGGGGGTTGCAGAAATAGACGTCATAGCAATCATACACATCTTTCCCGACACTCTAAACGAACTTACATCAGTAGATCAATAGATGAGATCATATCAGTAGATGATTGGCAGAAATGTAACTTAAGAAATTACCAGTTTGATCATTTCGGAATGGCGCTGATGACGCTACAGCAGGTCGGAAGGAAATCAAAGCTGCTGGCTATCAAAGTGGAGCGTGTTTTTGCAGAGTCGTATTTCGACGACAATGATAATGATGATGCACCTTCAATTTCTAAATTGAAGTTGAGTGGGAGGATTGTAGAGCAGATCAGGTTGGAATGCTGGTAGAAGTTGACTCGCGTACTAGCCGGACTCGCTTGTACTTTGTGCTAGGCTTTTCACCTGTCAGGGATGGCGGTCACTACAACACTGCAAGCTTGTTCGCATAGCCCCATGATATACGGAAAAGCATGGGACAAGCGCCACAACAGGGGAGAGCCAGCGGTATCGGTTTGGGCGAAACTAGAACCGAAATATAGCAGCTTTCAAAAGGTGTTTGTGTTATCCTCAGCCAATAGCTCATGCGGTTTCTCGTTCTATGCTGCCGGTTTTAACACTGTTCTTTTGACCAGATTTCAGAGCCGCTCTCGCGCACAGTCATTTTCTGCTGACTATAGTGCACCGCCATCCGGATCCGTCTCTCCGGGGACCGCGGGACTGCGGAATCTCCGAGGCCGCGCCTGCACCGCGATTTTCCAGCATTCGGGTGCTGTAAAATATTTTCAAAGATATTTTCACCGTACCATTGTGTCGCTGCAAAGTTATTTGCGTTATCCAAAATTTAAAATTAAGTGTCCCTTTCAACGAGTGATATTTGTAATTGATGTTATTCGCGCAGAGTCACACTGTGAAATTCAGTACACCCGCACCAAAAGCCGCTGGCCTTGGGGTGAGTGTGGTGCGTGACCTACGTCACTGGCTTCGGCCGGGCGAGTGTGTAGTCTCTGGCGATACACATGAATCTCCAGTCCCATTGTAGCGCTGTTTACATGGACCCGACAGGAGTAAGGTGAGTTGAATTATCGGGTCGAAAACCGGTTACCGGGTTTATGTAAATCCCGTCGGGTCGGGTCGAGGAGACGACGGGCCGAGTCTAGCCAACTTCCGCGCAAAGAGTGAATTGAGTGGATATGGCCCCGCTGCAGGAAGCATGTAAACACTGTCGGATTGAGTAGGGGCACAGTGGGAGAGTATAGAAGTATACGGAAAACGCTACAAATCCGTGGGGGAAAAACCGGAATGAGGTGCCGTCTTCTAGTTATTCGCCTCGACGCGAGGTGTCGCCGTAATCGCCGCTCGTCCAGAGCCAGTTCTGCGCTCGTCGGGTCGGTTCCACGTAAACCCTGTAGGGTCAAGCACACTCAACCCTCCAACTCGACCCTCCGCTGTCGGTCCATGCAAACAGGGATTTTACGGCCCACGTAGTTATCACGCGATATTACACTCGCGTTGTTAGATGAGGCAAAAGGTGGCGGTTCGAAGCCATCCACGGCGGCATCTCTTTCTATCTTTCTTTCCCTCCCACCTAGCTCCAAATGAAAGGCGCTGCTCGAACCGCCTGGATCTTTAATAATAATAATGATGATAATGATAATGATAATAATAACAACAATAATAATAATAATAATAATAATAATAATAATAATAATAATAATAATAATAATAATAATAATAATAATAATAATAATAATAATAATAATAATAATAGTAATAATAATAATAATAATAATAATAATAATAATAATAATAATAATAATAATAATAATAATTGGTTCACAGACGGGAGAAGGCGCAGTACCTGCCACACTTGTGTGACAGATACTGTTAATTCATGGTAATACAACCTTGCGAATGTGAACGCTCTTAACAGATACCTCATTTCTCCGAAGGGAAAATAAACTATTCGCGCTGGTGCGCTTGATCTTTGTTATATCAAAGAGACAAAGGCCCATGAAGATGGTTAGCCTCGACAGTAATGACGCTTGCTGTTCTTTCATAGTTAGAGGGGATTACCGAACTGAAGTATTCTGAACCAAGTCTAGTAAGTACGTAAATTTCTGCTGTGGACAACGCATGTACTTTGCATATTCAAGCTCACGTAAGCTGAGCGTCTATCTAGTATAGTGCACGTCTTAGGGACGAGTGCGCTTCTGCATAGTTACAACGCGTATATCCGAGCGTTTTATTGGAACATGTTATTGATGACTTGTGAGGCGCGAACAGACCAATAATAACCTGTACTTCCCAGCGCTCGGAATATTATTAGAATAAAGTCAATAAAAGGAAACGTTCGGAGCCGGTTGTCCCCGGTCTCGGAAACTTGCTTGACGAAAATGTTCAACTTTTCTTTAAGTTTTCTTCTGTTAGGGCTTCTAGCATTAACGCATTAAAAATAAGGATAGGGGTTGCCCCCCATCAGTCCGGCAAACAACTCATCATCATCATTACGATACTCCCTGGTTGTGTACAGGTATACATTTCGCAAGGCAAACGTCTTTCCCATGTACTTCCATTTGGCACTATCCACTGCTTTCCGCAGTCACCCTATATCTACATGTCCCTACACTCCCGATTATCTGCACTCTTGGCTATACGCCTTCCTTTCCCTGATATCTACATTGTTATCAGGAAGGAACACCAGTTGTCAGTTCTTTAAATCACATGCCTTGTCCAAGTCAATTTCCAGTTGCTTCTAATAAAAAGGCGGAAACTACTATCCATGGCACATATCTAGGAAAGTGTGCCGTTCTCAGTGCTTCTCTCACACGCGCCTTGTAAGCAAACCCATCCAATTTCTTTCATGCGTGAAACAGGACGGTCTTCATTCACGGACAAAATCGTTCCTTGTTCCATTACACAAAGCAGTTTTTGACATGGTCGTAACTCTTTCTCTCTCTCTCTCTTGCTTCGTACGTGTTGTATTACCACGCCATCCTTCGCTCGACTGAATGTACATTGTGTTGCTGTACCACCCATTCCTGCCTAAGGCCTAACACCACAGGCTTGCAGTATGCAATAAATAAATAAATAATAATAAAAAAATAAAACAAAGTGTCGCCGACGAGAACATCGCACGCATCCAGTGCGCAGCCTTAACGGCGTGCATTTGCTCGTCCTCTGCCAACAGAGGAAACACGTGAGCTGCTTGCTCTTGCCGGCCGGGTTCCGCGCGTATCAGCGGAAGTCGCAGCTAGCGGAAACAGACTGGCGACCTTAGAGTTCGCTGATTGGGAAAGGGATAAATTTAAAGGCGATTCCGAAACCGACTCCTGCAGCCGCTGGTAGCGAGTTCCCCATCTACGCGGAACACTCAGCGACAAGTGCGGACGTATAGAAGACGTTGTCCTCGTCGAATACCATGAACAGTGTGCCGCTCGATGTGTTCTCTCTATATGGTCGCATCGAAGGACGTGTCCACACCGGCGTCGACTGAGGGTCGAAGACCGTTTTGTTCCGGCTCGCATCCCTTCAGTGCACCGGTTTTCGCTGTACGCTGGAGGCCCGGTGAATAACTTTACAGTGAATACGAAAGGGGGTGGGTGTGTGTCGGAAGCGGGAACAGTGACGTCCTCGCCGTTAGGCATGGCGGGAAGGAAGGAAGCCATCGACAGGAAGCTGGTAGTGGTTGGAGACGGCAACTGTGGCAAGACGTGCCTCCTCGTCACCTATTGTAGCGACACCTTCCCGGACGTCTACGTGCCCACTGTATTCGAGACTTACACCACGTTCGTGCAGTTCAACCAGAACACGGTATGGCTATTAAGCGGGACAGGGTACCTTGTAGTATGTCGCTTCGTACAGCATCCTGTTTCTACACGCTGTTCTTGCGCCTTGTTCTCTAAACAGGAAACAGCACAACTCACAGTTCCAGATGCAAATTATGAAATTTCTTTCCCGTAATACTAGTTTACAGATAGTTGAAGGGGAAATGAGGAACTCGTTATGATACACTTTAAATGAGCGAACAGCCTACGAGTTCAGGGCAAACGTCGGGGATATTTTTTATGTTTTGTTATCGAACAACTCATGATTAATTCGACTTATGAACTAATTGTTGTGCCCACAACTGAGCAGATCTGGTGCATTTAAATTGTTCACGTTTACAAAAAAAAAAAAAAAAAGCAAGCAAATGAGCACACTCCACCCACCCACCCCACTCAGAATGCGGAGGCGTCCACCTTGATTGGTTTGGTTTGGTTTGGTTTATTCTGAGTGCATTCTGAGTGGGGTGGGTGGATGGAGTGTGTTCATTTGCTTGCTTTTGTTTTTGTAAACGTGAACAATTATGACTAGCAGCTTACCGGTATCGCTAAAGAGGAAAGTATATAACAGTTGCATCTTACCCGTGCTCACCTATGGGACTGAAACGTGGAGGCTAACCAAGAGAGTTCTACTTAAGTTGAGGACAACTCAGAGGGCTATGGAACGAAAAATGGTAGGGGTGACATTAAGAGATAGGAAGCGTGCAGAGTGGGTCAGAGAAATAACTCAGGTTACCGACATTCTAGTGGAAATTAAGAATAAGAAATGGGCATGGGCAGGACATGTAGTGCGAAGAGAGGATAACCGATGCTCGCTTAGGGTAACCAACTGGATTCCAAGGGAAGGGAAGCGCAGCAGGGGGTGGCAGAAAGTTAAGTGGACGGATGAGATTAAGAAGTTCGCAGGGGTCAAGTGGATGCAGCTAGCACAGAACCGGGTTAAGTGGAGAAATATGGGAGAGGCCTTCGCCCTGCAGTGGGTATAGTCAGGCTGATGATGATGATGATGGGGGTGGTGGTGGTGGTGATGATAATGATGATG
This sequence comes from Amblyomma maculatum, assembly GCF_055883805.1. Taxonomy (NCBI): domain Eukaryota; kingdom Metazoa; phylum Arthropoda; class Arachnida; order Ixodida; family Ixodidae; genus Amblyomma; species Amblyomma maculatum. Next base: position 72,441,150 of record NC_139352.1, on the reverse strand, counting down.
ATATTGGGTTTAACGTCCCAGAGCGACACGGGTTCAGGGGCTTGCATCCACCTTGAAAACAATCTTTGCCTTCATTTGTTTTGTCTGGTTTCAGATTGTTGTGTCACATTGCTTATCGCAAAGGATTGCAAATATGAGCTTTAACTATTCTCAGCCTTCTCATACGTGCACGAGGCGCGTGACCGAGAGAGTTAATCGTCAGCTTAGTTTTCGTTCTTGCTTCAACATTAAGAAAGGACAACAGAAACGAAAACTTTCATATTCATTTTTTTTTTTGTATGTTCACATGCATTCTTGCCAGTCGGCTCATTGGGAAGTTCAGCGTCCCACATTTATGGGCAGTTTTCAAACAAAATGTTTCGCGCCCAGTGTACGTGTTGCTTCGCGGCCGTCTGCAAGAAACGCACAAATAAGTACATTCAACATTGTCCGATTAAAGAGAAAGTTTTGATTCGTAGGAGTCAGGCGCGGGAATAGCAATTAAACTTAATGGCAGCCCATCGTTTCTAACGGCATGACCTAATTTAGTATAATTCGTAGCATGGATATTTGAAGCATGGGGCCAAATGTATGCAGCTAGAACAGGGCCTGAAGGGATATGGGGGACGCCTTCGTCCTGCAGTGGATAATCCGGCTAATGATGGTTGTGGTGATGATGTTGATGATGAAAACTAACGCAAAATCCACACGAAACCGACAAGCACTGCTGCCAGGTGTCGAACGCTTATTTTAGACAGATGAAAACAGATGAAGACATCAGGAGGTTCCCGCTATTTGCAATAGCGGGAACCTCTTGCAGTTGAGGTCTTATTCCTTTTGGGCTCGTGGATTATTCGCTACGTTCGATCGGAACCAAGCTCTCAAAAAGAATTAGAAAAATGGAGGGAAACTGCAGCAAATAACGACAGCGGTGAATGCCTGTACATTATGTTATCTTCCCTGATCCCCGAATATTTGAGACAGTGAGCCAACCTGGTTGCACGTCACCATAAGTAGCATATCATTAGTCAGGTGCGAAAAGTGGCGTGCTTTGAACTTTATTTATTTTACTGATTTAGAACACTCCCATACTCACTGCGAGACCATACAGAAGTAGGCAGACAGCACAGTGTTTAGGTCAGACTGCATGATTTTGCATCACGAGCATAAATAGGTACTCTCAGGGACGAAATTTCTATAGGGTGCGTCTGAAGGAATCGAAGCCTATACTATACTCTCTTGTTAATAGACGGTGTCTGAAGACCAGATACGTCGAGTTGAAAGTCGTACATGTGGGCTCTAACATGAGCTAGTAAATTCAAGTGATCGCCCAAGAACATGGCAGCTGTAAGAACAAATAGCTTTTTTTGTTTGTTTTTTTGTTTGCGTGTGTTGGAACTTACATCCCCGATAACACCATAGTCGGATGCAGCTAAATAAATAAGCCGCAGATGCCCCTCAGAAGAGCTTGAGCCAATGGTGTCGAATAATTTTAATGACGCAGTGGTTAATCACATTGCTCAGTGATGTATCCCTTTCATTTGCTGCATTCTACTCTGCATCGTTAGCAAGTCAGCGTCGCTTTTGGCTGCACATGCAGTCTTCTTTGAGAGGCGTTTGTCGCTTCATACTTTTTTGTTTCCAGCCATAGTAAAAATCTATAACAATGTGTGCTAGGCACGCTAACAACGCATTACATGAGATTTGAGAACGCTCTATGAGAAAGCAAGCATAAAACAATATTGTAAAAATGGTTGTTCATTTAAAGGGTGCGAACTTGAGCTTGTTGGTGTATGATCTTATGTCTAAACGAAATTGCCGAGGCGGTTCGCAGAGGCGAAGGACGGCGCGGCTATGCGTTTCGTCTCGGGCGATGCACATATCGAGGTCCGCCGCCACCGATCCGGCGCTCTGATTGCCGCCACACCGGGTTGGCATTGGATGAGGAGCGAAGAGAGCAATTAAGTTATCGGGAGGTTGTGGGAGGCAGCGCGTGGACCCATAGAAACGTTGCTCGGCGAAGAGGTAGCAGCGACTGACAGATGCAGCTGACGCCGCTGGCGAGTCAAGTCAAATGTGGCTCTGTGTTTCGGCTTGGGATCCACGCACCATGATCCGCTGATTTCGAGCCGGCGCTTCGGCAACCGGAGAACACCGTCGCCGCCACGCAGGAGGGGGAGGGGGGGTACACGCAGCGGCGAACGGTGGCGGCAGGAGCGCGCGCAGCAACCGGAGTACACGAGGGGAGGGGGGGGGGGAGTACACAGCGGCGAGCGGTGACGGCGGGAGTGCGGGCTGCCCCAGTGGCGGAGCTGGTTACAAGGGACAATGGCGACGGCGACGCGAAACGCAGGAACGGGCGCCAAAGAGCTGCGCTCTAAAACAGCGCTAGCACGACACGAAACGTCGTGTCCCCTCTCTTATTCGTCTCGTGTAGTGCTAGCGCTGTTTTTAGCCCCAAGATGGTTGTTCCATGTTGTCAGTCAAGCTACCAGACAGAATATTTTACAAAAGCAACAACTTTTCTTAAGACACGCTTTTTCAGTGATGAATGGCGGATGCGGTCGTGAGAAGGTGAATAATACCTCACTCAAACTTCGCTCTGCTGAAACTCCTGTGGCCTGGTGTCCAGGTCCGCCTGTCCCTCTGGGACACTGCGGGCGAGGAGGACTACGACCGGCTGCGGCCCCTCTCCTACTGCCAGGCCAACGTGGTGCTGATGTGCTTTACCCTGGACAACCAGGACAGTTTGACCAACGTCGAGTTCAAGTGGGAGCCAGAGATACGCCACTACCTACCCAAGGTGCCCATCGTACTCGTCGGCAACAAGAAGGTATACGATCGAGATCGGCCAACTGGTGATTGTGACACGCATTCGGGCACTAGCAGGTATACGGTAGAACGGATTCACTAATGATGCGCCGCATGTGAGCGTGAAATGGGCCTTCAGCCGTATTTCTATACTTCGTAGTCCATGGTAGGTGCACTCTCGTGAAAGTCAACACGGTAGGTTTTTACCTTCGGTTCTGTTTTCAACTCCAGTCTTTATTTGCTGGGGAAAGAATTTCTGTGCCGTCACCGTGATGCTGTTTGGATCGCTGGTGCCTTTTGGGGCTAATCACCGCTCGCATGCCGCTCTTGATCATTTTGGAGTGAATGCTGGCAGACGACTGATAACTTAAATCGACAGCTCTATATGGCCATCGTCTTGCTGCGTTCTGCACCGCTCACCATTGAGCTCACAACCCATAGCTGTTCATCGCACCCGGTTTCTCGAGCACTAGCTGTCAACTTCGTTCCTTCATTGCTCAACGTATTTAACCTCCACCTTCACCTGATAACTGCTTACCACACGTGGTTACTCCAACGCTGTTAGCATTGCAACTCCACACCCCTGCACCCCATGATTGCTCATTGCACGAGGCTATATGAACACTGCCAACGCCGTATCCCTACATTTCCCTAGCGCGTGACTGCTTAGTGCCCCTGGCTATATATACTCCAAAACTGTCAATGCCTCTCTCTCTCTCTCTCTCTCTCTCTCTCTCTGCCCCCTAAACCAAATGCGTGCGCTACCCACGTCTAGCCTCTAACATCTCTAACCCGACAAATCCATCTCAGCCACCTCATCCTAAGGAAGTTTTGCTGTATAGAGCTACTGCACCTCTTTCTGCAAAATGATCTCGGCGATATTGCGAGACGTACAGACTCAACAGACACCTCAAACACCTGCTTAGACTTACACCCGACTGGTACCAGCATCTCGCATCCTACGTTATGTGCAATTCAGAAGCCCATGAATCTCGCGGGAGACACGAGAGTCCCTGCTGGCCTACTCTCACCTCTGCTTTCAGCTTCCGCTGATGAGCATAAAGTCGGAAGTAACGAAAGACAGTTGAGTCCTCGAAGGAGGACCTACCTCTACTCTTTCACATTCCCCGTAGTTTATTTGTCCCCAGTAAAAGATTCTTTCTCTACTACTCTGGACCGCTCTCTTCTGAGGTGAGTTGACTGTTCCTTCGAACTGCTGGCATTACAAAATGTGAGACTTTACAGCTTTTCCTCTAAAAAACAACAAAAAAAAAAAACTGAACAGTTTTCTTTGCCACAGAGTCGGCTACTCCCTTCGAACTTAAGTTTCCATTTGAGAGTTGCTGAGAGAGAAGCAACGTGGATATGACGTCATTGCACGCAACCGGAAGACGGTCGCGTGACAGAATGAACCACTCTCCGCAGGACCTCCGTGACGACTACCGCCCTCCGCCGGTGCTGCCACGCAACTACAAGCCTCCCGTGACGACGTCCGAGGGCCGCGCCGTGGCGAGCCGCATCCGAGCTGCTGCGTACATAGAGTGCTCGGCGCTCAAGCAGACCGGAGTGCGGGAAGTCTTCAATGCTGCCATCAAGGCGTCGCTACAGCAGCAGGTACATTGATTGTCCCAACTAAAGAAAACAAAAAAACCTGACATTATCGTTGTTGGCTCTGCCTATAGAGCCGACCCTTAAAACAGGGGTGAAAGTCGACACCAGGACGCCAAAGGAAAAGGAATTTGGGTAACAGTGTAAGAGGTTAAATGGGGTGATGAGATGAGGAAACTCACTAGTGCAGGATAAGATGGATCGGAAATCACTGAGGTATTTGTCCTGGAACGACCCTAATCCTGGGGTGTGGATGGTAGTAACTTGTCCTACTCACGAGAGCGAAAGTGGGCACGAAAGAGCAATATATTTGATAATGGGAGAGCATAAAGCGGATAGGCGAGGTGGGAAAATTTGCTTAGGAAGAGGGGGGGGGGGGAGGGGTAATTGGACGACGCCAGATGTGACCTTTACTTTCATCGTAATCACATTGGTGAGATAGCACTTCTCCATTCTAAGGAGTTAACACTAAAATAAAAAATATATATATATATATATATATATATATCGGATGCTCCTTTTAAACCAAAAATTGGCAACTGATGTGGGTAAACGTTATATATGCATGGGCCGGCTCAGAGTAAATAAATGAGCAAAACACTGGTGAACAAAATTGCGACGGCTTTCAGCCTAATTCATAACGCTCCAGTAAAATTGCACAGTAAAATAAAAAAATATATATATAAAATCGTCACTTGAAGAGATTGACTTCTCTAAGCCAGAATCTGTTCCAAAGCTGCTCTGGTAATCTTGCAGGGAAAATAAGCGGAAAATAAGCACTGTCTAACCTAACCTGCTGCCATATATTGCCGGTGCTACCCCACAGAGCAGCCATAAAATTTGAGCCAAGAGAACTCTATGAATTGGGCTAACTGGGCACCGCGCTTTCCTCAGTAAACATAAGCTTATCGGGCAAAATCACCTGCTATGCTTAATTCGACTATTCTTTTACTCTGACCTTGCCCAAAAAGGGTCGAAAGACTTTTATGCATTTTCTGGGCGGCAAAAATTAGTTCGATTTAGAACCTTCGATACGAGATACCTCGATTCGATTTAGAGACCATCATTCTACGAGTCATTCAGAGGCGCTATACTTGTCTCATGCCAGAAAAGAAATTTTCTCATAGGTCTTTGGGAACAGCACAAATTACGGACTAAATCCAAATAACATTGGTTTGTCTAAACCAAGCCGCTGTCCTTTGCGCTGAGGGAATTGCTCTGAACAAAGATCGTTCGCAATACGTGAATGATGTTCTCGTATCAAGAACGACTCCCTTGCGTGTGTACGGTGAGCGAACCGATGCATGCAGTTAAAGATTTACTGGTCGCAAGTCGGTCGGCCGACGACTTTGTGCCAATCAGAGAACATATGTTCGTGAATCAGAAACAAATCGGCTATGATCCTTAGCACAAATGCACAATTGATGTATGTGGTACGGGCGATTCGTTTAGATGAAAGATGACTC